>NC_090654.1:5432408-5524908 GCF_040937935.1 Hyperolius riggenbachi | reverse complement strand
TCCCTCAGCTGTGTGTACAGGGCCCTTTTCCACTAGCTGCGTTTTTGCCAAAAAATGCAAAACGCATGCGTTTGCTGATTGTTAAAGAGAACCAGAGATGAAGCACCCTCATGTATTTTATCTTATAAATCAGTGGGAACAGGACAGTAAACACCTAATCTGCTCTTTGTTTCATTGTTCTCTGTTTAATTTGCCTGTTATCACCTCTGATAAGAATCCCGACTAAGCAGTCGGCTGGCTTTACTACAGAATGATTATAGCTGAGACTGTGGTCTTTGGTGTCTTTTCAAGTCCAAGCCTGCCCCCTGCTGGCTGTGCTCAGGAATCATTATAGCTGAGTCATTATAGCAAAGCCAGACTCAATGCACACTCCGGGATTCTTATCTCAGCTAAATAACAGACACTTTTAGCAGTGAGGATGAAACAGGGAGCAGGGCAGACGTTTTCTCTAATGTTCCCACTGATTTCTATGGTAAAATACATGAGGGTGCTTCGTCTCTGGTTCACTTTAAGGTTAGCCTGTTTAAAATAAGAATCTTGGGTGGCCTTTTCCACTGCTGTGTTCCGATTAAAAAAAAAAACGCAAACGCATGTCTGTGTGATTATGATGCTTTTTGCATTTCAATGTAAAGTATAGGAACGCATGAAAAATGCATAGAAATGTGTTTGCGTTTTGTATTGATTTAATTGCTAGTATCTATTTTCAAAAATCAAGACAACACTTGCCAATCAGAAAAACGCAAACGCACAAAAAATCAAAATTGGTAGAAAATGCAAATGCATAAAAAAGCACAAAAAACACACATCAAAATTGTTTTGCAGTGGAGAACGATAGAGATGGGCCGAACGGTTCCCGACGAACTTTGGGTGGTTCGCATTTGCGTGCGAAGGCGAACTTTCCCGGAAGTTTGATTCGCCCCATAATGCTCCATTAGGGTCAACTTTGACCCTCTACATCACAGTCAGCAGGCACATTGTAGCCAATCAGGCTACACTCAGCCCTGGAGCCCCACCCCCCCTTATATAAGGCAGGCTCCGCTGGCCATTACACTCACTTGTGTGCCTGCTATAGTCAGAGAAGGGATAGTTGCTGCAGACTGTTTCTCCTAGGGAAAGGTTAGTTAGGCTCTTGGCTTGTTAGCTTGCTCCTGGCTGAATCTTATTGCTATAATAGCGCCCCTCAATCAACTCTTTTCAGAGCTAATCCTGTTCTTGTGATTTGTTTTTTTTTTCTGCGTGTCCCACTGACACTTGTGTTGCATAGACAGCATTTGTAATTCATACTGTGTGCCCGTGCCAGCCCAGGCCAATCACAATCACACACCTGTGTCAGCTGCAGATTTGTGTAATACCCATTACTGCACTTGTGTTGCATGGACTGCTTTTGAAATAAGCATATATATATATACCTACCTGACTGTTGTGTTCAGTGAAACCACCTCATCACAGCATATACCTGACTGTTGTGTTTTGTGAAACCACCTACCTTCGTAACTGCACGCAGTGTGATATACTACTCTGTGCATACCTGTGAACTGCTGCACCTGAGTGACTGCACATTGTATTAGTCAAATCAGTGCATACCTTTCACTTCATCCCTCCCCCCCATTTTGGACAAAACAGACAAAACAGGTAGAGGAAGAGGTAGAGGCAGACCCAGAGGAAGGCCACCTGGCACCGGCAGGTCTGTGCGAGGTCGTGTTGATGTGATTTTGTGCGGCCCTGGCCCAAAGTACAGTGCTCAGAAGAAGGCACGTCCCATCACTTCCAAAGATTGTCAGGACGTGGTTGACTATTTAACACAGAACACCTCATCTCCCGCAGCCACCAGCGCTACAACAAGCACCACATCCGCTGCATTTGACACTTCGCAGGAGTTATTTGTTGGTGAAATCACTGATTCACAGCCACTACTGCTACAACAAGATGAAGGCGCTAAGCAAGTTACACCACCTCATATGTGTCAGTTAGGTGGCGACACTATGGATGTATCGTGTGAGGAGGGGGATGATGAAGTACCTGGTGTTGGTACAGTTTTGGAGGTGTCTGAGGAAATTGAAGCTGGGCAGGAGGATTATGATGATGATTACACCGATGCCACGTATGTTCCCAATAGAGGAGATGACCAGGGGGACAGTTCAGAGGGGGGGTCAGAGAGGAGTAGGAGGAGACGAGTTCCTGAAAGAAGCAGAGGGAGCTCGTCCTCAGAAACAGCTGGGGGCAGTGTCCGGCGCCATGTATCACCAGCTATGGACAGCCAGCGAACATGCCCTTCAACGTCAGCTGCTGAGGCCACCGTAGTGGCATCACCCAAGGGGGGCTCAGCGGTTTGGAAATTTTTTAGTGTGTGTGCCTCAGATCGGAGCAATGCCATCTGTTCTCTCTGCCTCCAAAAATTGAGCCGTGGAAAGGCCAACACTCATGTAGGGACACGTGCCTTACGAACGCACCTGGAGAAAAGGCACAAACAGCAATGGGAAGAACACCTGAGGAAAAGCAGCACCCAAAAGACAAGCCACCCTCCTCCTCCTCTTCCTCCTTCAGGTGCAGCATCTTCAGCCGCTTTCTCCCTTGCACCTTCACAGCCACCCTCCTCCACTCCGCCTCTGCCCTTGAGTGGTTCCTGCTCCTCTGCCCACAGCAGCCAGGTGTCCATGAAGGAAATCTTTGAGCGGAGGAAGACAATTTCTGCTAGTCACCCCCTTGCCCGGCGTCTGACAGCTGGTGTGGCGGAACTATTAGCTCGCCAGCTATTACCATACAAGCTGGTGGACTCTGAGGCTTTCCGTAAATTTGTAGCCATTGGGATACCGCAGTGGAAGATACCAGGCCGCAATTATTTTTCTAGAAAGAAAAAAACTGTACCGTGAAGTTGAGAGGCAAGTGGTGTCATCTCTGGCGAAGAGCGTTGGGTCAAGGGTCCACCTGACCATGGATGCCTGTTCTGCCAAGCACGGGCAGGGCCGCTACATTATGTACACAGCCCATTGGGCCAACCTGGTGGACGATGGCAAGCAGGGAGTACGTGGCTGCGCAGCGGACCGACTTGTCACACCTCCACGGCTTGCAGGCAGGCCTCCTGCCACCTCCTCTCCTCCTGCTACATCCTCTTTGCTGTCATCCTCCTCCTCCTCCTTGGCTGAGTGGCAGTTCAACTCTAGTGGTGCTGCCATCTCCCCCTCTCCAGCTACACAGCCCCATCTCCCCAGAGCCTACGCTGCATGCCAGGTATGACGGTGTCACGCCATCTTAGACATGTCTTGCCTCAAAGCGGAGAGTCACACTGGACCAGCTCTCCTGGCTGCTCTTAACAAAGAGGTGGAGCACTGGCTGACCCCGCACCAGCTGGAGAACGCCAATGTGGTGTGTGACAATGGCAGCAATCTCCTTTCCGCTTTGAATTTGAAAGCTGACACATGTACCCTGCATGGCACATGTGTTTAATCTGGTCTTTCAAAGATTTGTGTCAAAGTACACAGGCTTAGAGGGCGTCCTGAAGCATTTCAGGACGTGGGCATTTCAGGTGGTCTTACACGGCCATGGCACGCTTTGCCGACATTCAGCGGAGAAACAACTTGCCGGTGAGATGCTTGATATGCGATAGCCCGACTCGCTGGAATTCGACCCTGCTCATGTTCTCTCGCCTGCTAGAACAGGAGAAAGCCGTCACTCAGTACCTGTACAATTACAGTAGAAGGACATGATCTGGGAAGATGGGGATGTTCTGGCCCCCGAACTGGACACTGATGCGAAATGCATGCAGGATCATGCAGCCGTTTGATGAGGTGACCAACCTCGTGAGTCGCAGTGAAGGCACCATTAGTGACTTGATCCCCTACGCTTACTTCTTGGAGCGTGCCGTGCGTAGAGTGGTGGATCAAGCTGTGGAAGAGCGTGAAGAGGAACAGTTATGGCAGGAAGAGTTGTGGGAGCAATTTTCATCTGAACCACATGTTTCATCAACACCTGCGGCAGCAGATAGGGGGAGGAGAAGGAGGAGTCTTGTGGGGAAATAGAGGAGTCAGACTCGGATGATGAGGGAAGGTGTTTCTGTGGTGAAGAAAGAGGCGGCGGCAGAAGAACAACCGCAGCAGCCGTCGCAGGGGGCTTGTGCTGTTCCACGTTCCCGTGGTATTGTTCGTGGCTGGGGGGAGGAAGAGGACTTACGTGACGTCACTGAGGAAGAGCAAGAGGAGATGGAGAGTACGTCTGGATCTGACTTTTTGCAGATGGCCTCTTTCATGTTGTCCAGCCTGTTGAGGGACCCCCGTATAAAAAAACTCAAGGGGAATGAGCGGTACTGGGTGGCCACGCTACTAGACCCTCGGTATAGGCACAAAGTGGTGGACCTTTTACCAACTCACCTGAAGGCAGAAAGGATGCAGCACACGCAGAACAAGCTGGCAACTATGCTTTACAATGCCTTTAAGGGTGATGTGACAGCACAACGGAATAAAGGTACCACCGCCAGTAATCCTCCTCCTCCCAAGTCCACGCAGGCAAGGACAGGACGCTCCAGCGATCTCGGGGTGATGTCGGACATGCGGACATTCTTTAGTTCAACGCCTCGCCGTAGCCCTTCGGGATTGTCACGATCTGCTCTGCTGGCCTTGTTTCCCTGGACATTTGGATAGTTTCTTATGCAGCTTGCATAATGCAAGTCCGGGGGAAACAGGTCTTTTTCTGTCAGCTCGCTGGTGTGGATGGTTTTGCATCCACTTGTCATGCAAATTGCTTGCTGGCTTCCTTGGAGGGTTTTGAGTATAAATGTCACTTCCTCCCAGAATTCCTTGCTCGTCATCAGGTTACTATTTGTTAGTCTACCTTGAGCCTCAGTCTGTTTGGATCATATTCTCGATATTCTAGTGTAGTTAATATTGAGGATTGCATTCGGCATTCCTATTAGTGTGCTAGTGTTGTACATTATTTGTATTGCCTATTCTGTCTTGTCTTGTCCTTTCGATTGCACTGTCGCCAGCGGTTGGCGGTAGTGAATCGTTCTGTCCTGAACATAGATCGCACTCGCCCTAGCGTTAGAGGTGGTGGATCTTTCTAGTCTGTATCTTGGAGTATTACCTCGGCTACGGTTGCTACTGGTTACTCCTTCTGTCTGTCTTGTTGTGCGGATCGCACTCGCTCTTGTGGAAGAGCAGTGGATCCTTTCAGTCCTGTTCCTGTGTACGGATCGCACTCACTCTTTAGGAAGAGTAGTGGATCCTATCTGACCTGATCCTGTTGTCTGTTTGTCTGTCGGTCTGGAGCAAACGCTTGCTGTTGCCTGAGGTAAGGCAACCGATTAGCAAGCGTTTCTGTTATTTGTTTGTTTGTGTTTTCTGTGTTCATTTGTTAGTCAGGGTTGGTGCGTTTTGTCTCTGTTGCGCTTATCGTGCTGAGACCACGCCATTAACGTGTTTTGTCACTGTTGCGCTTTGTGCGGCGACCGCGTTTAGCTAGTGCATTTGTTATTTTCCTTGGCGTTCTGATTGTAATTGTTTGCTGTGTCTTTTTCCTACACCTATGTTCTGTCTTTACTCAGTCTTATGTCTCTGTTACAATCGCCTCTCCTGCGATTGGTGTTCTCACTCTGGACTGTTCTGATGTGAAGTGTCTACCGTCGCTGGGCGGCGACTAGATTGGTAGACATTCACATAGTCTCTTTCTGTTCCAGTTCTCTTCTGTCTTGCTGTCTTGTTTCTGTTTGCTCTGTTCTGTCTCAAGTCATGAAATTCCTATCTGACATCTGTGGATGTGCAGAGACTTTGTTTCTCTGTGCTCCATAGCACCACCTGCTGCTTGGAATTCCTCTCCACATATATATATATATATATATATATATATACATCTATCTACTGGGTACTCTGCTTCCGTGATTGTGGAGATTTTCCTCTGCTCAGCGCACACGGCGTGCGTTGACTCTGGAAATCTGCCTCGGATCATTACAGGGATCCACCCTCCACCAACACCTGGACCGGCAGGTAGCCGACTACCTGGCCTTAAGTGTGGATGTAGACACTGAGAGCAGCGACGATGAACCCTTGGTGTACTGGTTGCGCAGGCTTGACCTGTGGCCAGAGCTGTCCCAGTTTGCCATCCAACTTCTCTCTTGCTCTGCCGCAAGCGTCCTGTCAGAAAGGACCTTCAGAGCAGCTGGAGGCATTGTCACTGAGAAGAGATGTCGCCTAAGTCACAAAAGTGTTCAGTTTATCAAAATGAATGAGGCATGGTACCGGAGAGCTACTGCCCGCCCGAAGACTAAGTCAGTCCCCACACACAGCATCTCTGCCTGCACGCAGTGTGACTGCTGGCTGCCTGCCCCAAGACTAAGTCGCTCCCCACACAGCACCTCTGCCCGCTTGACTGCCTTCTTCGCCACCACCAACAGGGTCCAGGACTCCAGGCGGATTCCTGAATCTTGCTAGCAGCGGCCGCTACAATAATTTTTCTGGGGCGTCTACATGCCTGCCTAATTTTTCTGGCTGCACTGCGGGCGGCTGCAACAACTAAACAAAAGGCATGTACATGCGCCCATTCCCCTTCGTGATCATTACCTTGCCGCGGTGAAGGGGCTTGCGTATCACAATGAAGCAATGACGGCCGGCTATATGAGTGTCTCAGGGGTTGGCACACCGAAGATAATAAGGTCATTGCTTCATTGTGGTAAGACCAAATTTGATCAGCTGGACAGTCACTGTTCTGTCATTCAGGTACATCAGCCGGGCGACCATATGGGCTGTAAAGCCTCCGTCACCTGCACTCTCGTCATGGACGGTGCGCACCAGTCCAGCACGGCCGTCACTACACAAACAGCTGTTTGCAGTCACTGCATACCTTTCACTGCATCTGTGACTGCACATTGTATTTTACCTGGCAGGCAGTCCATACCTTTCACTTGAATGGATGGCAGACTTGCCCTCCATAACAGATTCTCGTTAAAGGATTTAAAGTTAATTCATTTCAAATACAGCAAGCCCTCGAAAGTCCTCCTGTATTGTTATTTTTGGTCACTACCTCGGGACGTGCATGCATGCCTGCCTGCTGCCCTCCTTGGATGTGTAGTGGTAGCCGTTTCTCAGGCTCCACACCGGATTCAAACCCGCATTCCCCGGCCATTACCCGGGGTCACAATGCCAGACTTGCCCGCCTCCATAGGATTCTCGTGGATGGCAAGTGATGTAAGAATTGCCCACCATAACATATTCTTGTTAAAGGATTTAAAGTTGATTCATTTCACATACACAGCAGGGCCTCCAAAGTCCTCCTGTATTGTTATTTTTGGTCACTACCTCGGGGCGGGCGTGCATGCCTGCCTGCTGCCTTCCTTGCCTGGATGTGTGGTGGTAGCCGTTTCTTAGGCTCCAACTCCGGACCGGAATCAAACCCTTATTCCCCGGCCATTACCCGTGGTCAGTCACAATGGCAGACTTGCCGTCCATAGGATTCTCGTTGTAGGTACTGAACAGCAAGTAGAAAATGTAATTTAAAAAAATAATAGATGTAAGCCTTAACAATGGTAGAGAAAGAACCATGGAAAGTTGATAAGGCAGTCAGACATTACCTGACACCACTGAGTGAGGAAGAGCAATCTCGCCACGGTGCGCACCAGTGCAGCACGGCCGTCACTACACAGACAGCTGTTTGCGGTGCGTTACACAGGGAGTTTGGTCTATCAGTATGAAGCAGTACATTAATTACACTACCTGATTGATGTATACACATGCAAGATGTTTTAAAGCACGTTAGGCCTTGTAACGATTGGTGTCAGCAAGAACAGACTTCTGATTATGAAGTGATCTGCAGTATCACCTATAATCAGATATATACCGGATTATATGGTGATCTGCAGAATCACCTATAATACTGGTATATATGTACTGATATGTAACAGGTAAATAACCACTTTAATGCACAGAGAGTAGTGATTGGTGCAACAGTATTCACTGATAGAGTTAGCGAAACCTCACCAGAGGAGCTGGTGGGCACTATCAGTACAGTACTCCTCACCAGGGACAAGGGCTCCCTGGTGAGTATAGAGGGGTCAGACAGATCGATTCAGCAACAGACAGACAGAGCAGGTACAGAATCGTAAGACAGAGACAGAACGAATTTCAGGGTACTCCTCATACCCGTCCTCGGCGTGCTAGACGCCTGAGGAGCGGGGATACTGGCAGGCAGAGAATCATAAGCAGCTGCGGTGGTACTGCTATCCACCGCAGCTGTCAGGTCACTAACCATTACAGGCCTCCAATTTAGCATGCAATGTGATTTCTGCCCATAAAACGCTGCTTTGCGTCAAATCCAGATTTTTCCCCGGTATTTTTGGCATGTATCCCACTCCGCCATGCCCCCCTCCAGGTGTTAGACCCCTTGAAACATCTTTTCCATCACTTTTGTGGCCAGCATAAGGGCCCGTTCAGATCACAAATCCGGATGGCCATGCGTGCGGAACGCATGTGGACCGCAACGCGTACGAACGTACGCCATCCGCGTTTGTGTGCGTTGCGTGGCTGATCCCATCACTGAAAAGTGAATGGGACAGCCGTGCGTTTTGTCAAAATCTGCGTGCAGCATGCGTTCCCGGACCGCACAGGTCCGGAACGCATGCAGTGTGAACATCAGACATTGCACTCTATGCAATGTCTGATGTCGTGCGTGTCGGCCACCTGCACGCGTTTCCAAAACGCGGCTGGAAACGCGTGCAGTCTGAACGGGCCCTAAGTGTTTCTACTTTTCCAAGTTCGCCTCCCCATTGAAGTCTATCGCGCGAACCGAACCTTCCGCGGAAGTTCGTGAACCGAAAATCGGAGGTTCGGCCTATCTCTAGAGAAGGACCTCGTGCAGCTGCAGTTCGTGTCTCATCATTTGAACTGATTCGGTTCAGTGTGATGAGTCGGATCACTCGACCCACAGGAAAGAACCGGCTCTAATGAACCAATCACTCATGAACCACAGGAAGCAGTGAGAGTGGCTGTGGTCCAGCTCTGCCTCTCTCCTGAAGCCCACAGAGCCAACGGAGAGTACCTCTACCTAAAGGTGGCCACTAATGATCCAATCTTTTTCTTCCAATCTTACCAAATCTATGTAATAGAATGGTAAATTGTGTGAATATACTGAATGGATAATTTAGGCAGTTCCCTTATATTGCATAGAAATGGTAAGATTGGATGAAAAAGGTTGGAGCATTAGTGGCCACCTTTACACTAACTGCAGCAATATCGGGACACATTAAGGAAGGGCGGGACACGTGACGAGGAGGCGGAGTCCAGGACTGTCCCGCCCAAGTCAGGACTGTTGGGCTTTATGGCTAAATGCATTAGAAGAAGAGGATCGGCAGGACAGCCAGGCAATCTGCATTGTTTAAAAGGAACTATGGCAGCCTTTCTTCAGATGTGCTTTAAGTTAAGGGAGAGTTCTATTATTTGGCATGTCACACAACAAAATAAATGTAAGCAGGGGAATGTGAGCAGATATCACTGTACAACACTCTCCCTTTCCTCACTGTCTCCATATATTATAGTCATACTGACACTTGGAACCATCTGCCAGGAATGTAAATTGCCTGAGGAGCTGGAAGCCTGGACACGCCTCCACCCAGGAGTCTCCTCTAGGGGGCAGGCTTTGTACAGGATGTATGGCCTGATATTGGCTACCTATTACCTAAAGGGTGAAGCTTAAACTCCTCACACTATCATACTAAGCTCTACATACGTTGTCACTGCCTTACATCTCCACACTAATCTCCAGATACCTTTCCCCCTGGAACCTTGGCTCCTCCCAGGAGACCCTCTTGTGCTCTAGCCTGATCATGTCCTCTCACTCTCACATCCAGGACTTCTCACCAGCATCACCTCTCCTTTGGAACTCTCTCCCACAGCCTGTCCGTCTTGCTCTGAGCCTGGAAATCTTCACATATACTCTCTGTTCATGCAAGTCTCTAATTTGCTATAGGTAGCATTGGAGGTTCCTCATCCGCTTAGGCCTGAAACCCACTACAAGTCGCAAATGGCAATCGCTGGCGTTTCAAATTCGCTTTTAGTAAGCGATTTCATGAGCGTTTTCTAGCGATTTTGGTAGCGATTTTGGTAGCGAGTGTGAACCAGCCCTATGTGTAGCGAGTCATTAGCGATTTGCCTGCGCTTCAATACTTTACATTGTAGTGCAAAATGCTCTCAACATGCTGCATGTCCTGCGATTCCCCTAATAGCAATCACTACTGAGGGTTCCTTTCCATCCACTTACATTGGCAAAACGTTTAGGGAAATCGCTGGCCATTTAGGCCTCATTCACATCATGGCCGTTTCTGTGCGCTTTTCCCAGCGCATTGCCCTGTGCGTTCTGCAAGGTATTGATTTTCCCATGTAATGTGCCTGTTCACATCTATGTGCTGAGCTGCGTTACAAAAACGTGGTGCTGCATGCATTTCTGTGCGTTGAGCTGTAAAGCGCACATCAATGCAAGTGAATGGGTGCGTTTTTTTAGCACATAGAAGCACGTACAAAGGCATACAAGCGCATGCGTTTTTTACCCCTAATTGGGAAAAAAATACATTTACATATAAAAACAAAGCTTTATTGACAACTGTTACTGCTACAATAAGCAAAACGTGCTTTAAAGAAGTGGAGCGCAACACACAGAAGTGC
Organism: Hyperolius riggenbachi; assembly: GCF_040937935.1. Lineage (NCBI taxonomy): Eukaryota > Metazoa > Chordata > Amphibia > Anura > Hyperoliidae > Hyperolius > Hyperolius riggenbachi. The sequence goes on along the minus strand of NC_090654.1, from coordinate 5,514,271 downwards.
GCACTAAAGCGCGCACAAGCGCATGCGTTTTTTACCACGCGCTTTCACACGTTTCTCAGCACAGCAGATGTGAACGAGGCCTTAAAGTGCTCCCTAAAAACGCACTAGTGGGTTCCAGCCATTACTCCTCTGTCTCCTTCTCTGATGGCTTCACCCCACTACCCGCTAGATTGTAAGCTTGCAAGGCCAGGCTCCTCCCCCTAGTGTCTCCACCTCATTACCCTCTAGATTGTTAGCTCACAAGGGCAGGGAGCTCCTCCTAGTGTTTCTTATTCTGCAGTAACTTATCATATGAACATTTAAAGGATACCAGAAGTGACATGTGACATGATGAGACAGACATGTGTATGTACAGTGCCTAGCACACTAATAACTAGGCTGTGTTCCTTTTTTCTTTCTCTGCCTGAAAGAGTTAAATATCAGGTATGTCAGTGGCTGACTCAGACAGGAAGTGACTGCAGTGTGACCCTCACGGATAAGAAATTCCAACGATAAAACACTTTCCTAGCAGAAAGTGGGTCCTGAGAGCAAGAAAGAGGTAAAAAGGGGAATTTCTTTTCAGTGAGGGTAACACTGTAGTCACTTCCTGTCTGAGTCAGGACTGAGTCAGCCACTTACATACCTGATATTTAACTCTTTCAGGCAGAGAAAGAAAAAAAAGGAACACAGGATAGTAATTTGTGTGCTAGGCACTGTACATACCCATGTCTATCTCATCATGTCACATGTTACTTCGGGTATCCTTTAACAGTATTGGGGATGTCTCAGGCACACATCGGCTATGTATGTATTTGTATTGCTGCATGTGCTGATAATACAGAGCTTTGAACTTCTCATGTATCTACTATGATCCCCACTCAGGCCCGGATTTACATCACAGCAGCCTATAGACACAGATGTCCTGGCACCCTAGACTCCGCCCTCCACAAGCCTCAAACCCCCGCCGAATCACAAGTGTGCTGGCTGTACTAGCTGTCTCTTCTCCCTTACTTCCCTTGCCCATCATAGGTAGCTACAGGTGCTCCTTAGTATTAGGTAGCCAGAGGAACCTCAGTATTAGGTAGCTACAGGTGCCCCGGAATGAAGGGAGATCTGGTCCCTGGAATGCAGAGAGCTGGGTGAGTCACCTCTCATTTACACTCTTATCAGGACTCTGCATAGGGAAGGAGGGAAAGGAGGCACTCGGGGAGAGGAGTGATCCACCTTTCCATCATCAGGCGCCTGTAGGCACGTGCCTGCAGTGCCTTATGGTAAATCCGGCCCTGACCCCACTATTTGCTTTGCACTATGTACAGCGCTATGGAAGATGTTGGCGCTATATAAATAAAAAATAATAATGACATCATCACACCATGCTATGCTGAATATACGCACATCTGGTAATCTGCTTCGATAAGGCCCCTCAGAGGGGTAATACTGAAATACTGCCCCCACGTTGTCAGGGGAGGAGACACGCACCTGGACAGGGAGGACGTCACATGGCTGGTGGGCGGGATCATGTTGTCAGGGGAGGAGACACGCACGTGGACAGGGAGGACGTCACATGGATGGTGGGCGGGATCATGTTGTCAGGGGAGGAGACACGCCCGTGGACAGGGAGGACGTCACATGGCTGGTGGGCGGGATCATGTTGTCAGGGGAGGAGACACGCACCTGGACAGGGAGAACGTCACATGGCTGGTGGGCGGGATCATGTTGTCAGGGGAGGAGACACGCACGTGGACAGGGAGTGTGTGTGTATACAGTGTGTGTGTGTGTGTGTGTGTGTATACAGTGTGTGTGTGTACAGTGTTTGTGTGTAGTGTGTGTGTGTACACTGTACAGTGTGTATGTGTGTAGTGTGTGTGTACAGTGTTTGTGTGCAGTGTGTGTGCAGTGTGTGTGTACAGTGTTTGTGTGTAGTGTGTGTGTACACTGTACAGTGTATGTGTGTGTAGTGTGTGTGTGTGTGTACAGAGTGTGCGTATATATATATGTGTGTGTGTGTGTACAGTGTGTGTGAGTACAGTGTTTGTGCGTAGTGTGTATGTGTGCAGTGTGTGTGTACAGTGTTTGTGTGCAGTGTGTGTGTACAGTGTTTGTGTGTAGTGTGTGTGTACAGTGTTTGTGTGTAGTGTGTGTGTACAGTGTATGTGTGTGCAGTGTGTGTGTGTTGTGTGTGTGTGTACAGAGTGTGTGTGTGTGTGTGTGTGTGTGTACAGTGTATGTGTGTGTGTGTGTGTGTGTACAGAGTGTGTGTGTGTGTGTGTGTGTACAGAGTGTGTGTGTGTGTGTGTGTACAGTATGTGCACAGAGTGTGCGTATATATATGTGTGTGTGTGTGTGTGTGTGTGTGTGTGTGTGTGTGTGTGTGTGTACAGAGTGTGTGTGTGTGTGTGTACAGTGTGTGTGTGTACAGTGTGTGCACAGAGTGTGCGTATATATATGTGTGTGTGTGTGTGTGTGTGTGTGTGTGTGTGTGTGTGTGTGTGTGTGTGTGTGTGTGTACAGAGTGTGTGTGTGTGTGTGTGTGTGTACAGTGTGTGCACAGAGTGTGCGTATATATATGTGTGTGTGTGTATATAAATATATATATGCAGTATATGATTTGGCTGTTCCGGCGAGCAGTATTTGTACGCGGCGGACGCACGCTCTCTGTATTTCGGGCGGCGTCCAATGGCTGTGCAGGAAGTCTTGCTGGAGTCTTATCATCGCTGAGCAGGACTTTGCTGTTGGGTTCTCCTGGCCTGTCCAGCTTCTGTTATCTCTTCCTGACAACAGTCGCTGCGTCACGCGTGTAGATGACTGCCAGTTCCTCGCCGCTCACCACAGCCAGATCTCCCCCCCCCCCTCGCCCCCCTCGCCCGCTCCATGGCGACCAGCAGACCGACACCCGCAGGAGAGGCTGATTCACCGCAGCAAGCGAAGGGTCTGGAGATATGAAGAGTAATGGCCATGGGCCTGTGTGGATCAGCTGGTGAAGGTAAATGGCTGCTCTGGTGTGCCAGGACTTTATTCTGTAAGAGAGCTAATTACTTGCTCAAAGAAGACAAAGGGGACACAGCAGTTTACTTGATTTTTTCCTCAAATTTTCTTACCAGATACCTGAAGTGAGGGGGATATGGAGGCTGCCATATTTATTTCCTGTTAAACAATACCAGTTGCCTGGCAGTCCTGCTGATCTCTTTGGCTGTAGTACTGTCTGAATCACACACCTGAAATAAGCATGCAGCTAATCCAGTCGCACTTCAGTCAGAGCACCTGATCTGCTGCATGCTTGTTCAGGGGCTGTGTCTAAAAGTATTAAAGGCAGAAGATCAGCAGGACAGCCAGGCAACTGGTATGGTATAAAAATAAATAAGTATGGCAGCTTTAGTTTAGACACTAAAAGCAAGAGAAAATCATGCCGCCAGAGCAGGGCCGGTTCTAGACAGACACATATGAGGGGGGCAGTCAGAAATGTAATTTGATCTTTCCCCTGTGTCACATGACTGCCACGGCTCAAGCTCATTTGAAAGTATAGGATGTAATAATATGTCTGCTTCCACGAAATCAGAAAACACTGCAAATTATTGCAAGATTTGTATCATCTGTAATTGTTTTACTTTAAAGAGAACCTGTAACAAAAAAAGTTCCCCTGGGGGGTACTTGCCTCGGGAGGGGGAAGCCTCAGGGTCCCAATGAGGCTTCCTCATCCCCTGTTAGTTAATTGGTTGCTAGCATAGCTCTCCTCGGCACAGGTGCCTTCCTAGCTATTTTTCCCAGGACCCTCGTTCTCTAGCTCTGCCGAAGTACGGTAGTCCGTACTGGGTCTGCACGCGGCCGCGACCACCCACGCTGAGCTCACCTCCATCAGCAAGCTCTCCAAGGCTGCATCGGGTGTCCAGCCGCCGTCCTGCCGAAACCAGCAAACCACTTCCACTGACCAGCCAGTAAAGAACGGACCCCTGCCTCGCAGTGACACAAGCCGCCCTCACAGAACCCAGCGAGACACACCGCTCATCTCCGGCGCATCCCCGGTGCAGGACGGACCCCTGCCTCGCAGTGGAACAAGCCGCCCTCACAGAACCCAGTGAGACACACTGCTCTTCGCCGCATCTCCGGCGCGGCGTCCGCATGCAGGCTCCTCCGCCTCGACACAGGTGAGGCCGGCCCGCTCCTCCCCACTGAATCGACGGCTGAGGCCACCACTCCCGTACTGCACCACCAGCTGAAGGCCTCCACTCCAGGCCTCCCCCAGGCCGATCTTCCTCTGCCCCGCATCGCCAGCTGCGGCCTCCACTCCAGGCCTCCCCACGTGTGGATCCTTCCTCCGCACCGCCAGCTGAGGCTCTCCACGTGCCGATCCTCCTCCACACCGCCAGCTGAGGCCTCCACTCCAGGCCTCCCCATGTGCCGATCCTCCTCCACACCGCCAGCTGAGGCCTCCACTCCAGGCCTCCCCACGTGCCGATCCTCCTCCACACCGCCAGCTGAGGCCTCCACTCCAGGCCTCCCCACGTGCCGACCCTCCTCTGCAACTCCAGCTGAGGCCTCCTCAACAGGCCCCCCCCCCCACGTGCCAATCCTCCTCCACACACTGCAGTATACTGAAGTCCCTCAGCCTCCGAACAGAGACGGCTGGTAGTCCACTGCTCCATCAACTTCACACAGGATACACCAGGTGAGAGTCCAGTCTGCTGGGTCTGGTGCATCACTGTGATTGTTTCTGTGTAATGCTGGCTGCTGAGGTAGCTGCCAGAATATTTCTCTGCCTTCCACCAACCTACCTAGCACCGCTGAAGGGCCACCTACTTAACCTACTTAGCCTACTTAACCACTTACCTACCTAACACTGCTTCCTGGGCTACGGCCACACACCACTGCATTTTCACCTCTGCAGGCAGGCTATATGACCATGCGTATCTGTTTGTTTTGATCTGCGGAGGGGTTACAATTTGAGCTGTGTAGAACTGTACTAGCGGGGGTTCACTAAAGGGTCGTTGCGCTGTTCCGCAGGAGGGTGATGAACTGGGGCAAACTGCTACCGTGGCTTGAGGAAATATGGACTGTGTTGCACTGTTTACAATGTCACATAGGGACTGTTATCGTAATGCACTGCGTTTGACACAATATTAAGCTGGATTGCACTGTTACTGCAGCTGGGTCGCAGTATGGACTGTACCGTACGGCACCGCTGAACAATCACTGCAAGTTGCCTCGGCGCCCACTTGGTGGCCCCACACCCATGCCCTCTCAACCCACACGCCTCACCTACACCAGATCACAGCTCCTAAAATGGGAACCCTGCGCAGCCCTACACCCAGAGGACAGCCTCCTGTTTGACTCCGTCTGGAGCCATGTCCAAATAATCACTGCCCCAGGGTCAGGGCCCCATGGCAGCCAGCGACGGAGAGGCTGCCGAGCCGGCGTCCGCGTGAGACTAAGAAGGAAAGGACTGCGATCAGCCATCCCCGCGGTCCTCCTGGCAAACGTCTGCTCTCTCACAAATAAGTTAGACGAACTGCGGCTCCTCAGCAACAGGAGGGAACTTGGCAGCAACACCCCAGTCTTCTGCTTCACAGAATCATGGCTACACGACGGCATCCCTGACAGCGCCCTCCATCTCCCTGGTTTCAGCATCATCTGGGCAGACCGCGACAGCACGCTCTCTGGGAAAAGGAGAGGGGGAGGCATCTGTTTCTACATCAGCTCTGCCTGGTGCTCCAACACCTCTGTTCTCGCCAAGAGCTGCTCCCCAGTCCTGGAGCTCCTTCTGGTAAACTGCCGACCCGTTTACTCACCCAGGGAATTTTCCTCCTTCGTTCTTGTTGGGGTGTACATTCCCCCTGACGCTGATGTCAAAACGGCCCTGCGCGAACTCACCGATACCATCACACAGTGGGAGACGTCCCTCCCGGACTCGTAGTAAGATCCAGCAAAGTATGGTCAGTAGAGTTGGGCCGAACCTCCGATTTTAGGTTCGCAAACCGGGTTCGCGAACTTTCGCGAAAGGTTCGGTTCGCGTTAAAGTTCGCGAACCGCAATAGACTTCAATGGGGATGCGAACTTTGAAAAAAAAAATAATTATGCTGGCCACAAAAGTGATGGAAAAGATGTTTCAAGGGGTCTAACACCTGGAGGGGGGGATGGCGGAGTGGGATAGATGCCAAAAGTCCCGGGGAAAAATCTGGATTTGACGCAAAGCAGCGTTTTAAGGGCAGAAATCACATTGAATGCTAAATGACAGGCCTAAAGTGCTTTCAAACATCTTGCATGTGTATACATCAATCAGGGAGTGTAATTAAGGTACTGCTTCACACTGACACACCAAACTCATCGTGTAACGCACCGCAAACAGCTGTTTGTGTAGTGACGGCCGTGCTGGACTGGTGCGCACCATGGCGAGAGTGCAGGTTTTGGTGGCTTTCCAGCCTATATGGTCGCCTGGCTGATGTAGCTGAATGACAGAACAGTGACTGTCCAGCTGATCAAATTTGGTCTGACCACAATGAGGCAACGACCTTATTATCGTGGGTGTGCCCCCCGAGACACTCATCTAGGCGCCGGTCATTGCTCCATTGTGATACGCAAGCCCCTTCACCACGGCAAGGTAATGATCACGAAGGGGAATGGGCGCATGTACATGCCTTTTCTTTTGTTGTTGCAGCTGCCCGCAGTGCAGCCAGAAAAATTAGGCAGTCATGTACACGCACCAGAAAAATTATTACAGCGGCCGCTGCTAGCAGCGGCCTAAAAAATTCAGCAATCCGCCTGGAGTCCCGGACCCTGTTGGTGGTGGCGGAGAAGGTAGTCAAGCGGCCTGCAGGCAGACATGCTGTGTGGAGGGACTGGGAGCGACTTAGTCTTCTTGGGGCAGGCCAGGCAGCCAGTCACACGGCGTGCAGGCAGAGATGCTGTATGTGCGGGGACTGACTTAGTCTTGGGGCGGGCAGCAGCCCTCCGGGATCCATGCCTCATTCATTTTGATAAAGGTGAGGTACTTAACACTTTTGTGACTTAGGCGACTTCTCTTCTCTGTGACAATGCCTCCAGCTGCGCTGAAGGTCCTTTCTGAGAGGACGCTTGCGGCAGGGCAGGAGAGAAGTTGGATGGCAAATTGGGACAGCTCTGGCCACAGGTCAAGCCTGCGCACCCAGTAGTTCAAGGGTTCCTCATCGCTGTTCACAGCAGTGTCTACATCCACACTTAAGGCCAGGTAGTCGGCTACCTGCCGTTCCAGGCGTTGGTGGAGGGTGGATCCGGAAGGGCTATGGCGAGGCGTTGGACTAAAGAACGTCCGCATGTCCGACATCACCATGAGATCGCTGGAGCGTCCTGTCTTTGACTGCGTGGACACGGGAGGAGGATTAGTGGCAGTGGTACCTTGCTGGCGTTGTGCCGTCACATCACCCTTAAAGGCATTGTAAAGCATAGTTGACAGCTGGTTCTGCATGTGCTGCATCCTTTCCACCTTCCGGTGAGTTGGTAACAGGTCCGCCACTTTGTGCCTGTACCGAGGGTCTAGTAGTGTGGCCACCCAGTACAGGTCATTCCCCTTGAGGTTTTTTATACGGGGGTCCCTCAACAGGCAGGACAGCATAAAAGACGACATCTGCACAAAGTCGGATCCAGTACCCTCCATCTCCTCTTGCTCTTCCTCAGTGACGTCAGGTAAGTCAACCTCCTCCCCCCAGCCGCGAACAATACCACGGGAAGGTTGCGCAGCACAAGCCCCCTGCGACGCCTGCTGCGGTTGTTCTCCTGCCGCTGTCCCCTCCTCCTCTTCCTCCTCCTCCCCCAAAGAAACACCTTGCTCATCATCCTCTGAGTCTGACTCATCTTCTGCACATGACCTCTCTTCTTCCTCCTCCTCCCCCCTCTGTGCTGCCGCAGGTGTTGAGGAAACAGCTGGGTCTGATGAAAATTGGTCCCATGCCTGTTCCTGCCGTAACGGTTCCTGGTCACGCTCATTCGCAGCTTCATCCGCCACTCTACGCACAGCACGCTCCAAGAAGTACGAAGGGAATTAAGTCGCTGATGGTGCCCTCACTGCGGCTCACCAGGTTGGTCACCTCCTCAAACGGCCGCATGAGCCTGCATGCATTTTTCATCATTGTCCAGTTGTCGGGCCAGAACATCCCCATCTTCCCAGACTGTTTCGTTCTACTCCAGTTGTAGAGGTACTGGGTGACGGCTTTCTTCTGTTCTAGCAGGCGGGAGAACATGAGGAGGGTCGAGTTCCAGCGAGTGGGGCTATCGCAAATGAGGCGTCTCACCGGCATGTTGTTTTTACGCTGAATTTCTGCAAATCGTGCCATGGCTGTGTAAGAGCGCCTCAAATGCCCACAGAACTTCCTGGCCTGCTTCAGGACATCCGCTAAGCCAGGGTACTTTGCCACAAATCTTTGAACCACTAGATTCATGACATGTGCCATGCAGGGTATGTGTGTCAGCTTCCCCATATGCAAAGCGGCAAGCAGATTGCTGCCGTTGTCGCACACCACGTTGCCTATCTCCAGGTGGTGCGGGGTCAGCCACTCATCCACCTGTTTCTTAAGAGCAGCCAGGAGAGCTGCTCCAGTGTGACTCTCCGCTTTGAGACAAGCCATGTCTAAGATGGCGTGACACCGTCGTACCTGGCATGCAGCATAGGCCCTGCGGAGCTGGGGCTGTGTAGCTGGAGAGGAGAACTGCCACTCAGCCAAGGAGGAGGAGGAGGACAGCGAAGAGCATGTAGCAGGAGGAGAGGAGGTGGCAGGAGGCCTGCCTGCAAGCCGTGGAGGTGTCACAATTTGGTCCGCTGCGCCCTGCTTGCCATCGTTCACCACCAGGTTCACCCAATGGGCTGTGTAGGTAATGTAGCGGCCCTGCCCGTGCTTGGCAGACCAGGCATCCGTGGTCAGGTGTACCCTTGACCCAACGCTCTTCGCAAGAGATGACACCACTTGCCTCTCAACTTCACGGTGCAGTTGGGGTATGGCCTTTCTCGAAAAATAAGTGCGGCCTGGCATCTTCCACTGCGGTGTTCCGATGGCCACAAATTTACGGAAGGCCTCAGAGTCCACCAGCCGGTATGGTAACAGCTGGCGAGCTAACAGTTCCGCCACGCCAGCTGTCAGACGCCGGGCAAGGGGGTGACTGGCCAAAAGTGGCTTCTTCCGCTCAAACATTTCCTTCACGGACACCTGACTGCTGCTGTGGGCAGAGGAGCAGGAACCGCTCAAGGGCAGAGGCGGAGTGGAGGAGGGTGCCTGTGAAGGTGGAAGGGAGAAAGCGGCAGAAGCAGATGATGCACCTGAAGGAGGAAGAGGAGAAGGAGGGTGACTTTTATTTTGTGTGCTGCTGCTGCTTTTGCTCAGGTGGCCATCCCATTGCTGTTTGTGCCTTTTCTCCAGGTGCCTTCGTAAGGCACTTGTCCCTACGTGAGTGTTGGCCTTTCCACGGCTCAATTTTTTTTGGCAGAGCGAACAGATGGCTTTGCTCCGATCTGAGGCACACACATTGAAAAATTTCCACACCGCTGAGCCACCCTGGGATGTGGGCACTATGGGGACCTCAGCAGCTGATGCTGAAGGGCAAGTTGGCTGGCTGTACATAGGTGGCGATACATGGTGCCGGACACTGCCACCAGCTGTTTCTGACGAAGAGCTGCCCCAGCTTCTTTCAGCAACTTCTCTCCTCCTACTACTCTCTGACTCCCCCTCTGAACTGTCCCCCCTCTTCATCTCCTCTATTGGGAACATACAGAGGATCCCTATCATCGTCATCATCGTAATCATCCTGCCCAGCTTCGCTTGCCTCAGAAAAATCAAAATGTGTAGGTCCTTCATCCTCCTTACACGTTACATCCATAGTGTTGTCGCGTAACGCAGACATATGAGCTGGTGAAAATTCATCTGGCTGTAACAATGGCTGTGCATCAGTGATTTCACCACCACTAAATAATTCTTGCGAAGTGTCAAATGCAGCGGAAGTGGTGCTAGTAGTAGCGCTGGTGGCTGATCAAGATGAGGTGTTCTGTGTCGCTAAATACTCAACCACGTCCTGACAATCTTGGGAGGTGATGGGACGTGCCTTCTTCCGAGCACTGTACTGTGGGCCAGGTCCACACGAAATTACATTTACACGACCTCGCGCAGACCTGCCGGGTGGCCTTCCTCTGCCTCTGCCACTACCTCTTCCTCTTCCTCTACCTGTTTTGTCCATATCGGGTATGCACGGAGTGGTATATCACACTGCGTGCACTCACGTAGGTAGGTGGGTTCACTTAACTGCACAGGTATGCGCACTGATGCGGTGGGTTCACTGAACAGTACAGGTATACAGTGGCGGGTTCACTGAACACAACAGGTATGCAGTGGCGTGTTCACTAAACAGGTATACAGTGGCGGGTCCACTGAACAGAACAGGTATACAGTGGCGGCCCTGGCGGGTTCACAGAACAGGTATACAGTGGCGGGTCCACTGAACAGAACAGGTATACAGTGGCGGGTTCACAGAACAGGTATGCAGTGGCAGGTTCACTGAACTGAACAGGTATGCAGTGGCGTGTTCACTAAACAGGTATACAGTGGCAGGTCCACTGAACAGAACAGGTATACAGTGGCGGGTCCACTGAACAGAACAGGTATACAGTGGCGGCCCTGGCGGGTTCACAGAACAGGTATACAGTGGCGGGTCCACTGAACAGAACAGGTATACAGTGGCGGGTTCACAGAACAGGTATACAGTGGCGGGTCCACTGAACAGAACAGGTATACAGTGGCGGCCCTGGCGGGTTCACAGAACAGGTATACAGTGGCGGGTCCACTGAACAGAACAGGTATACAGTGGCGGGTTCACAGAACAGGTATACAGTGGCGGGTCCACTGAACAGAACAGGTATACAGTGGCGGGTTCACAGAACAGGTATACAGTGGCGAGTCCACTGAACAGAACAGGTATACAGTGGCGGGTTCACAGAACAGGTATACAGTGGCGGGTCCACTGAACAGAACAGGTATACAGTGGCGGCCCTGGCGGGTTCACAGAACAGGTATACAGTGGCGGGTCCACTGAACAGAACAGGTATACAGTGGCGGGTTCACAGAACAGGTATACAGTGGCGGGTCCACTGAACAGAACAGGTATACAGTGGCGGGTTCACAGAACAGGTATACAGTGGCGGGTCCACTGAACAGAACAGGTATACAGTGGCGGGTTCACAGAACAGGTATACAGTGGCGGGTCCACTGAACAGAACAGGTATACAGTGGCGGGTTCACAGAACAGGTATACAGTGGCGGGTCCACTGAACAGAACAGGTATACAGTGGCGGCCCTGGCGGGTTCACAGAACAGGTATACAGTGGCGGGTCCACTGAACAGAACAGGTATACAGTGGCGGGTTCACAGAACAGGTATACAGTGGCGGGTCCACTGAACAGAACAGGTATACAGTGGCGGGTTCACAGAACAGGTATACAGTGGCGGGTCCACTGAACAGAACAGGTATACAGTGGCGGCCCTGGCGGGTTCACAGAGCAGGTATACAGTGGCGGGTCCACTGAACAGAACAGGTATACAGTGGCGGGTTCACAGAACAGGTATACAGTGGCGGGTCCACTGAACAGAACAGGTATACAGTGGCGGGTTCACAGAACAGGTATACAGTGGCGGGTCCACTGAACAGAACAGGTATACAGTGGCGGGTTCACAGAACAGGTATACAGTGGCGGGTCCACTGAACAGAACAGGTATACAGTGGCGGCCCTGGCGGGTTCACAGAACAGGTATACAGTGGCGGGTCCACTGAACAGAACAGGTATACAGTGGCGGGTTCACAGAACAGGTATACAGTGGCGGGTCCACTGAACAGAACAGGTATACAGTGGCGGGTTCACAGAACAGGTATACAGTGGCGGGTCCACTGAACAGAACAGGTATACAGTGGCGGCCCTGGCGGGTTCACAGAACAGGTATACAGTGGCGGGTCCACTGAACAGAACAGGTATACAGTGGCGGGTTCACAGAACAGGTATACAGTGGCGGGTCCACTGAACAGAACAGGTATACAGTGGCGGGTTCACAGAACAGGTATGCAGTGGCAGGTTCACTGAACTGAACAGGTATGCAGTGGCGTGTTCACTAAACAGGTATACAGTGGCAGGTCCACTGAACAGAACAGGTATACAGTGGCGGGTCCACTGAACAGAACAGGTATACAGTGGCGGCCCTGGCGGGTTCACAGAACAGGTTTACAGTGGCGGGTCCACTGAACAGAACAGGTATACAGTGGCGGGTTCACAGAACAGGTATACAGTGGCGGGTCCACTGAACAGAACAGGTATACAGTGGCGGGTTCACAGAACAGGTATACAGTGGCAGGATCACTGAACAGGTATGCAGTGGGCTGAGGGCTCACTGAACAGAACAGGTATGCTGTGGCAGGATCACTGAACAGGTATGCAGTGGCAGGATCACAGTACAGGTATGCAGTGGGCTGAGGGCTCACTGAACAGAACAGGTATGCTGTGGCAGGATCACTGAACAGGTATGCAGTGGCAGGATCACTGAACAGGTATGCAGTGGGCTGAGGGCTCACTGAACAGAACAGGTATGCTGTGGCAGGATCACTGAACAGGTATGCAGTGGCAGGATCACTGAACAGGTATGCAGTGGGCTGAGGGCTCACTGAACAGAACAGGTATGCTGTGGCAGGATCACTGAACAGGTATGCAGTGGCAGGATCACAGTACAGGTATGCAGTGGGCTGAGGGCTCACTGAACAGAACAGGTATGCTGTGGCAGGATCACTGAACAGGTATGCAGTGGCAGGATCACTGAACAGGTATGCAGTGGGCTGAGGGCTCACTGAACAGAACAGGTATGCAGCCAGGAAGAAGTTAAGCCTAACTAATCTTTCCCTATATGAGAGACTGCAGCAGCTCGCCCTACTCTCACTAATGCAGGCACACGAGTGGCCGTAATGGCCGCCGCTGCCTGCCTTATATAAGGGGGGGTGGGGCTCCAGGGGCTAGTGTAGCCTAATTGGCTACACTGGGCCTGCTGACTGTGATGTAGAGGGTCAAAGTTGACCCTCAGGTGCATTATGGGGCGAACCGAACTTCTTCCGCAAAAGGTTCGCGTGCGGTACCCGCACGCGAACCACCTAAGTTCGCGCGAACCACGTTCGCCGGCGAACCGTTCGGCCCAACTCTAATGGTCAGACGAGGCTAAACTTCAACTTCAAGCCTGCTTCGACTGTACGGACTGGAAGGCTCTGGAAACACCGAACCTAGATGAGTGGGCAGACATTGTATCCTCGTACATCAGCTTCTGTGAGGACCAATGTGTACCTACAAAAATCCGCAAACACTACCCCAACGACAAACCATGGTTCTCCAATAAACTTAGGCAATTGCGCAGAAGCAAGGAACTGGCGTTCAAGTCGGGTAACCGTGAGGAGTATAGGAGGGCAAAAAACACCCTAAACAGGGAACTGAGGGCCGCCAAAAAGAACTATGCAGTAAAACTGGAACAAAACCTCTCCTCAAGGGACACAAGGACTGTCTGGAAGGGGCTTAAGGCTGCCACGAACTACAAGCCCCCACCCCAGCACGCAACCCCCAGCTCCGAGCTTGCCGAAAACCTCAGCGAGTTCTATTGCAGATTTGAGAACCTGCCAGTTCCAGCAAGGCCCCCTGAGCCTCCTGCCCTCTCCCCTGACTTAGCTGCCCCGCCCCCAAGCCCACCCCCTCTAGCGGTGAACAAGGACGATGTCAGGAAACACTTGTCAAAGTTAAATGCAAGGAAAGCCTCAGGCCCAGACGGAGTTTCACCAGCCTGTCTGAAAACTTGCGCGCAGCAGCTTGCTCCTATTCTCTCATCCATCTTTACCAAGTCCATCCAGGAAGGCAGGGTCCCTGCTTGCTTCAAGAGGTCCACAATCATCCCTGTCCCCAAAAAACATGGTGTCTCAGACCTCAACAATTTCAGGCCGGTGGCTCTCACATCTGTCATCATGAAATCCTTTGAAAGCTTGGTTTTGCCTCTCCTCAAGCTGTCCACTGAGTCCCTGCTGGACCCGTTCCAGTTTGCGTATAGAGCAAACAGGTCTACTGACGACGCCATAAACATCTGCCTGGAGCTCGTAAATGAACACCTGGATAGACCTGACTCATACGCCAGGATCCTTCTACTTGACTTCAGCTCGGCGTTTAACACCATCAGCCCCCAAATACTTCGAGAGAATCTTGCTGCCCTCGGAGTCCACCCTACCCTTCGCCTCTGGATCACAGACTTCCTAAGCGACAGATCCCAGGTCGTCAAGCTGGGTACTATCATCTCTCAACCAAGGACCACCAACACAGGGGCCCCTCAAGGTTGCGTGCTGTCGCCGTTCCTATTCTCCCTATACACAAACAATTGCAGGTCCACTGCAAACTCGGTCAAAGTCATCAAGTTTGCGGACGATACCACCATTGTTGGCCTCATCTCTGGGAATGATGAGCAGGAGTATCGCCTTCAGGTCGACAGAATCTGCCACTGGTGTAAGGAGAACGGCCTGGTCCTGAACACTGGAAAAACGGTTGAGATGATTGTAGACTTTAGGAAACATGCCACCACCCCACCCCCGATCAGCATTGATGGCATGGTAGTTGAGAATGTTCCCTGCACACGCCTCCTCGGCACGACAATCTCTAAGGACCTGACTTGGAAAGCCAACACAACCTCCACCCAGAAAAAGGCCCAGCAGAGACTATTTTTCCTACGTCAACTGAAGAAGTTCGGGATGGCCCGTGAGCTTCTGACGAGCTTCTACACAGCCACAATTGAATCTGTCCTCTGCTCCTCCATCCTGGTCTGGTACGCTGGCTCCTCCGCCAGCGACAGACACAAACTGCAGAGGGTCATCAGATCAGCGGAGAGAATCATCGGGAAACCACTCCCCTCTCTTGAACAAATCTTCAACTCAAGACTGTGCTCCAGAGCTCAAAAAATAGCTAACGACCCGTCCCACCCAGGCTTTCGCTTCTTCAGTAGACTCCCTTTAGGCTGGAGATTCCGATCCATCTACACCAGGACCACAAGGCACAAGAACAGCTTCTTCCCCTCAGCCGTAAACTACCTGAACTCTTAGACTCTAAACCTGACCGCATGGAAGTATATTGCTATGTGAATGTATCCAAATGTGACCAATTTCTATAACTGTATCTTTATACTGTTGATGCGTACATGTAGTTGTATTGTATGTCCTGTTCTTTCTCACACTTGCCCTGTACTTGCCAAACCCAATTCCGGGCACGGCCCAGTCGTGCTTGGCGAAATAAAATATTCTGATTCTGATTCTGATTCTGTAGCTCCAGGCAGTCCAGCACTGGCTCCCCCGAAGTGTCTCGCAATCCTCCCTCCACAAGCCTGACAAGAGCTGATAAGCGCAGATTTATTTACCTTTCCTGGCTCCAGCGGGGGCGCTGTTGTGGTTCTCCCTAGCCGATCTCTGTCGGGTCCGCTCTACTACGCAGGTGCAGGAGACTTGCGCCTGCGCAGTAGAGCGGGCTGACAGCGATCGGCTATTTTCACCTATCTCCGAGCCGAGAGCCGATACTGCGCCTGCGCTGGAGCCAGGAAGGTAAATATTTACATCCCCGCTGTTTCGGGAGCTTTATCTCCACCGCTGTGGGACCGAGGAGGACGGGGGAAGCGTTAATAAGATCCGGAGGCTTCCCCCACCCCAGATGAGTAGTACCCCCCAGGGGAGGTTTTTAAAGTTAAGGGTTTTCTTTAACTACTTCAGCCTCCTGGACATACTAGCTACGGCAAGGAGGCCATGTGCGAGACCGCACACTCCCGAGGCCGATCGCGCGTGTTAGCCAGGCAATCAGTGAATCGGGCTGTGTTGCCTGAACACTGATTCCTCTCCCCAGCAGAAAAAGTGACAGCTTCTCTCGGAAGCTTCGCTTTTTCTGGCTGTTGCTTAGTGACGTCATGTAAACAAACTCATGGCCGCCATCTTGTGGCCAAAAAGTAAAACTACAACTAAAAGTAAAAAAATAAAACTCCACACACATTTACATTATAAAACTACTGTTTACATCCCACCCTCCCAAAAATACCCAAATAAAATGTTTAATATAAAAAAAAAAACATTACAATAAAAAAAAACATGTAAATATTTACCTAAGGTTCTAAACTTTTTAAATATCAATGTAAAGATGAAATATTTCTATTTTTTTTTTATTATAAGCTTGTAAATAGTGATGGATGTAAAACGGAAAAAATGCACCTTTATTTCCAAAGAAAATATTGTCGCAATACATTGTGATAGGGACATAATTTTAACGGGACAAATGGGCAAATACAATACGTGAGTTTTAATTATGGAGGCATGTATTATTTTAAAACTATAATGGCTGAAAACTGAGAAATAATTATTTTTTTCCGTTTTTTTTCTTATTCTTACTGTTTAAATGCATTTACAGTAAAGTGGCTCTTAGCAAAATGTACCACCCAAAGAAAGCCTAATTGGTGGCGGAAAAAACAAGATATAGATCAGTTCATTGTGATAAGTAGTGATAAAGTTATAGGCGAATGAATGGGAGGTGATAATTGCTCGGATCAGGGGCGTAGCTAGAAATGACTGGGCCCCATAGCAAAAAAAAATTATGCCCCCCCCCCCCCCCCCCCCCGACCTTCCAACCTCCCACCCAAACATTTTGTGGGGAAATCTGATTTCCCCACAAAATGCAACCAGATTGTCAGCAGATTTCCCTACAACATGCAACCAGATTGTCGGCAGATTTCCCTACAACATGCAACCAGATTGTCGGCAGATTTCCCTACAACATGCAACCAGATTGTCAGCAGATTTCCCAACAAAATGCAACCAGATTATTGGCAGATTTCCCCACAAAATTCAACCAGATTATTGGCAGATTTCCCCACAAAATGCAACCAGATTTTTTGCAGATTTCTCAACAAAATGCAACCAGATTGGCGGCAGATTTCCCTACAACATGCAACCAGATTGGCGGCAGATTTCCCTACAACATGCAACCAGATTGTCGGCAGATTTCCCAACAAAATTCAACCACATTATCGTCAGATTTCCCCACAAAATGCAACCAGATTTTTGGCAGATTTCCCCACAAAGTGCAACCAGATTTTTGGCAGATTTCCCCACAAAATGCAACCAGATTGTCTGCAGATTTCCCCACAAAATGCAACCAGATTGGTGGCAGATTTCCCAACAAAATGCAACCAGATTGGCAGCAGGTTTCCCCACAAATTGCAACCAGATTGGAGGCAGATTTCCCCCAAAAAATGCAACCAGATGGTTGGCAGATTTCCCCACAAAATGCAATCAGATTGTCGCCAGATTTCCCCACAAAATGCAGTATATGTAGTTAGGTCTATAGTGGGCTAACATTAATTACCTGGAGGGAGCGTGGTTGGGCAGGCTGGCACATTATTTGCGGTGCATGCACTGCACTGGGTAGGCAGTTAGGTAGCTGGGTGGAAGGGTAGGCAGATAGGTAGACGGGTGGGCAGTTAGGTAGAAGAGTGGGCAGTTGGGTAACCGGGTGGGAAGTTAGGTAGCCGGGTGGGCAGTTAGGTAGCTGGGTGGCAGGGTGGGCAGGTAGGTAGCTGGGTGGGCAGTTAGGTAGCTGGGTGGCAGGGTAGGCAGATAGGTAGCCAGGTGGGCAGCTAGGTAGCTGGGTGGCAGGGTAGGCAGATAGGTAGCAGGGTAGGCAGATAGGAAGCTGGGTGGCAGGGTGGGCAGTTAGGTAGCTGGGTGGCAGGGTAGGCAGATAGGTAGCCAGGTGGGCAGCTAGGTAGCTGGGTGGCAGGGTGGGCAGTTAGGTAGCTGGGTGGGAGGGTGGGCAGTTAGGTAGCCGGGTGGGCAGCTGGGTGGCAGGGTAGGCAGATAGGTAGCAGGGTAGGCAGATAGGTAGCTGGGTGGCAGGGTGGGCAGTTAGGTAGCTGGGTGGCAGGGTAGGCAGGTAAGTAGCTGGGTGGGAAGTTAGGTAGCCGGGTGGGCAGTTAGGTAGCTGGGTGGCAAGGTGGGCAGGTAGGTAGCTGGGTGGGCAGTTAGGTAGCTGGGTGGCAGGGTAGGCAGATAGGTAGCCAGGTGGGCAGCTAGGTAGCTGGGTGGCAGGGTAGGCAGATAGGTAGCAGGGTAGGCAGATAGGAAGCTGGGTGGCAGGGTGGGCAGTTAGGTAGCTGGGTGGCAGGGTAGGCAGATAGGTAGCCAGGTGGGCAGCTAGGTAGCTGGGTGGCAGGGTGGGCAGTTAGGTAGCTGGGTGGGAGGGTGGGCAGTTAGGTAGCCGGGTGGGCAGCTGGGTGGCAGGGTAGGCAGATAGGTAGCAGGGTAGGCAGATAGGTAGCTGGGTGGCAGGGTGGGCAGTTAGGTAGCTGGGTGGCAGGGTAGACAGATAGGTAGCCAGGTGGGCAGCTAGGTGGCAGGGTGGGCAGTTAGGTAGCTGGGTGGCAGGGTAGGCAGATAGGTAGCCGGGTGGGCAGCTAGGTAGCTGGGTGGCAGGGTAGGCAGATGGGTGGCAGGGTAGGCAGTTAGGTAGCCGGGTGGCAGGGTAGGCAGTTAGGTAGCAGAGTGGGCAGTTAGGTAGCCAGGTGGGCAGTTAGGTAGCTGGGTGGCAGGGTAGGCAGTTAGGTAGCAGAGTGGGCAGTTAGGTAGCCAGGTGGGCAGTTAGGTAGCTGGGTGGCAGGGTAGGCAGATAGGTAGCCGGGTGGGCAGCTAGGTAGCTGGGTGGCAGGGTAGGCAGATGGGTGGCAGGGTAGGCAGTTAGGTAGCCGGGTGGCAGGGTGGGCAGCTAGGTAGCTGGGTGGCAGGGTAGGCAGATGGGTGGCAGTTAGGTAGCCGGGTGGCAGGGTGGGCAGTTAGGTAGCCGGGTGGCAGGGTAGGCAGATAGGTAGCAGGGTAGGCAGATAGGTAGCTGGGTGGCAGGGTAGGCAGTTAGGTAGCTGGGTGGCAGGGTGGGCAGTTAGGTAGCCGGGTGGGCAGTTAAGTAGCTGGGTGGCAGGGTAGGCAGATAGGTAGCCAGGTGGGCAGCTAGGTGGCAGGGTGGGCAGTTAGGTAGCTGGGTGGCAGGGTAGGCAGATAGGTAGCCGGGTGGGCAGCTAGGTAGCTGGGTGGCAGGGTAGGCAGATGGGTGGCAGGGTAGGCAGTTAGGTAGCCGGGTGGCAGGGTAGGCAGTTAGGTAGCAGAGTGGGCAGTTAGGTAGCCAGGTGGGCAGTTAAGTAGCTGGGTGGCAGGGTAGGCAGATAGGTAGCCGGGTGGGCAGCTAGGTAGCTGGGTGGCAGGGTAGGCAGATGGTGGCAGGGTAGGCAGATGGGTGGCAGGGTAGGCAGTTAGGTAGCTGGGTGGCAGGGTGGGCAGTTATGTAGCCGGGTGGGAGGGTAGGTAGCCGAGTAGTTAGTGGGGTAGGGGCCCGACTCCTATCCCCCCTGGAGGGGGGCCCCGGCGGCGGCATAAAAAAAAAAAGAAGAAAGAAACAAAAAAAAGTCCTCAGCTGCGGGCCCCCTGTGACGTAGGGCTGCCGTGGGGCCCCATAGCAATGCTATGGTTGCTATCCCCATTACTACGCCCTTGGCTCGGATGCATAAAGTGAAAAAGACTGAGGGCTTAACTGTTATTATGCTGTTCCATATCTATCTTTTAGAGCAGAGAGGAAGTTCTGCCAGGACAGGTCAGGTCGGCTTTCACTCAGCCGGGGGAATGGGAACAGAGTCCGTGATGAATAAACTAAGTTCCATTTTCAGTGTTTCATATAACAGTACAGCTCCGGAGTGTAACTATCAGGCAGACTGGCGGCGGTGCTGACTAGCTCCCTGCTACAAGCAGCCTCCATGACGCTGTGGGACAGGACAAGAGGAGGCGGCGGGAGTGTGGAGGAAAAGGAAATAGCAGTCATGTGACTGACTGCTGTCAGCTGACAAACTGACGTCTCTCGCTCTGCGTTGGTGTGCGCAGCGTTCCAAAGGAAACCGGCATATGGGCAGTCAGGCAGAAGAGGATCCTACGCAGACACATCCTGATTCCCGAGAGAGGGGGCAAGCAGGGCCGGCCAGCTCATGAGGCGGGGTAAAACGTTTGCTTCAGGCGGCAAACTTCTAGGGGCGGCACCCACCCGTCCATGGGTGCGGGGGGGGGGCCGGCCGCCGAGCCGGAGAGGTAGCGGGCAGGACGGGGGTATTGGGCCTAGCGGTGGGGAGGGGGGTCGGACCCCCCCTACCTCGCCTGGGTCCCCCGATCTGCGCTCCCCTCCAGCTGTAAATAGGAAGCAGCCGATGTCCAATAGTAAGAGGCACGGGCGGGGAGGACTCACCTTATCCGCGTTCCAGCGTGCGCTCCACTGACGTCACTTCCTGCATCGCCGTCCACTTACAATACAGTGGGCGGCGATGCAGGAAGTGACGTCAGTGGAGCGCACGCTGGAACGCGGAAAAGGTGAGTCCTCCCCGCCCGTGCCTCTTTCTATTGGGCATCGGCTGCTTCCTATTTACAGCTGGAGGGGAGCGCAGATCGGGGGACCCAGGCGAGGGAGGGGGGGTCCGACCCCCCTCCCCACCGCTAGGCCCAATACCCCCATCCTGCCCGCTACCCCTCCGGCTCAGCGGCCCCCCACGGGGGAGGGGGGGCGGCGGCGGTAATTTTTTTCTAAATTTGCCTCAGGCGGCAAAAAGTCTAGGGGGGCAAGGCATTAATTTGAGGGGGCGCTGCCCCCTCTTGCCTCTGCATAGAGCCGGCCCCGCACCAGAGTCTCTGCAGTAACCCCATCTCTCACTCACCTCCCTGGGAACCAGTGCTGCAGTTCTCCCTCCGTCCTCCGGGTGGTGGTGTAACCCTGTAGTGAGATTGCCGGCTGTCACCATGACGACAGCCGGCGATCTCATGCAGAGCCTCGGAGGACAGGAAGAGGAATGGCTGCCAGCATCTGGATCCCCCGGGAGGTGTGCGAGAACGCCTGCTGTGCGCAATGCTCTGCATGGACCTCCCGGCGGCTACCACGAGTGTAGATCGGGGTCACCGCTCTTAGCTGCGGTTTTCCACTCCGAGTCTAGATCCTGGTTACCGCTAAGGAGGTTAAACGAAAACTACATTCATCTACCAAATTTGTGTCCGTGAAATAAGTGTGTTGTTTTGCGAAATTTCAGTTTTTACAGTTCACATTGTTTATAGATTACTAGGAGACCCAAGCCCATTTAAAAAACGGGCTCTAGGTCTGTTTTTTATCAGTGCGCATGCACGCACGCCCGCTGCAAACACACGCGCACTAGCCGCGCGCTAGCACCTGCTGCTCATGCGTGTGTACCCGTCCAACTGCGCACACACCTGCCCGACTTACTGTCCCCGTCCTCCTGTCTCACCGGCTGTCCATGCCGGCTGCGCACATGCGCAGTAGCAAGAAGCATGGACCCAAGGACACAGAGACAGTAGTATGCAGGGACACTTGGGTTTTATTATAGAGGACTAGCAAACCTAAGCCCGTTTAAAAATGGGCTCTAGGTCTGCGTTTCTCACCGCACGTGTGCTCGCCACCCACGCCCGCCCTCCGCCGCACGCGCGACTAGTTCTGCAGTGTCTCCACCTACAGTTGTGACCCCAGGCATTTGCCTGGTTGGCCTATGCCTAAAAACAGCCCTGGTAAGATGCAAATGAATACATTGCAAACAACTTTATTTACTGCTTATGGTTCCAGGATATTGATTCTACATCATCAGGGCCGGATTTACCATTAAATAGACTAGGCACGTGCCTACAGGCGGCACGTTTGTCAGAGGCGGGAATTATTCCCTTTCTCCCTCCCTCCCTTCATACCAGCCACAGTGGTGGAGGAGACCTGCATCTAGAAGAGCGGCGGCGGCGGCAGCAGGCTATCACCATTACTATTAGCGGTATCCTCCAGTTCTTCTGCAGCAGCAAGTGGCTCCATGACGTCACCCAGCAGCGCCCCCTGCGTCCTCTCCATGGATACAGCGCCTGACTTTGCGTGTATCCATGGAGAGGACGCAGGGGGCGCTGCTGGGTGACGTCATGGAGCCACTCGCTGCTGCAGAAGAACTGGAGGATACCGCTAATAGTAATGGTGATAGCCTGCTGCCGCCGCTGCTCTTCTAGATGCAGGTCTCCTCCACCACTGTGGCTGGTATGAAGGGAGGGAGGGTCTCCTCCGCCACAAGAGTCCTTTTTCTGCCCCCCCTCCCCCGAATCTCCCACAGCCACTCTGGGATTTGAACTTGATCCATTTCTGCCCCCTCTACCCAGAGCCCAGCCTACTCCCACCTGGATCTGAACTCGTAGGACAGAATGAACAGAGAGAAATGCACCCAGTATGTATTTAGAGAATTTAGCCTAATTTCCCCTCACCTGTGTCTAATGTAATTGCCCCTCACCTGTGTCTAATGTAATTGCCCCTCACCTGTGACTAATGTAATTTCCCCTCACCTGTGTCTAATGTAATTTCCCCTCACCTGTGTCTAATGTAATTGCCCCTCACCTGTGTCTAATGTAATTTCCCCTCACCTGTGACTAATGTAATTGCTCCTCACCTGTGACTAATGTAATTGCCCCTCACCTGTGACTAATGTAATTGCCCCTCACCTGTGACTAATGTAATTTCCCCTCACCTGTGTCTAATGTAATTGCCCCTCACCTGTGTCTAATGTAATTGCCCCTCACCTGTGTCTAATGTAATTTCCCCTCACCTGTGTCTAATGTAATTTCCCCTCACCTGTGACTAATGTAATTGCTCCTCACCTGTGACTAATGTAATTGCCCCTCACCTGTGACTAATGTAATTGCCCCTCACCTGTGACTAATGTAATTGCCCCTCACCTGTGTCTAATGTAATTGCCCCTCACCTGTGACTAATGTAATTGCCCCTCACCTGTGACTAATGTAATTGCTCCTCACCTGTGACTAATGTAATTGCCCCTCACCTGTGTCTAATGTAATTGCCCCTCACCTGTGACTAATGTAATTGCCCCTCACCTGTGACTAATGTAATTGCCCCTCACCTGTGACTAATGTAATTGCCCCTCACCTGTGTCTAATGTAATTGCCCCTCACCTGTGACTAATGTAATTTCCCCTCACCTGTGACTAATGTAATTGCCCCTCACCTGTGTCTAATGTAATTTCCCCTCACCTGTGACTAATGTAATTTCCCCTCACCTGTGACTAATGTAATTGCCCCTCACCTGTGACTAATGTAATTGCCCCTCACCTGTGTCTAATGTAATTGCCCCTCACCTGTGTCTAATGTAATTGCCCCTCACCTGTGTCTAATGTAATTGCCCCTCACCTGTGACTAATGTAATTGCCCCTCACCTGTGACTAATGTAATTGCCCCTCACCTGTGACTAATGTAATTGCCCCTCACCTGTGACTAATGTAATTGCCCCTCACCTGTGACTAATGTAATTGCCCCTCACCTGTGACTAATGTAATTGCTCCTCACCTGTGTCTAATGTAATTTCCCCTCACCTGTGTCTAATGTAATTTCCCCTCACCTGTGACTAATGTAATTGCTCCTCACCTGTGTCTAATGTAATTGCCCCTCACCTGTGACTAATGTAATTGCCCCTCACCTGTGACTAATGTAATTGCTCCTCACCTGTGTCTAATGTAATTTCCCCTCACCTGTGTCTAATGTAATTTCCCCTCACCTGTGTCTAATGTAATTGCCCCTCACCTGTGACTAATGTAATTTCCCCTCACCTGTGTCTAATGTAATTTCCCCTCACCTGTGTCTAATGTAATTGCCCCTCACCTGTGTCTAATGTAATTTCCCCTCACCTGTGACTAATGTAATTGCTCCTCACCTGTGACTAATGTAATTGCCCCTCACCTGTGTCTAATGTAATTGCCCCTCACCTGTGTCTAATGTAATTGCCCCTCACCTGTGTCTAATGTAATTGCCCCTCACCTGTGTCTAATGTAATTTCCCCTCACCTGTGTCTAATGTAATTTCCCCTCACCTGTGACTAATGTAATTGCTCCTCACCTGTGACTAATGTAATTGCCCCTCACCTGTGACTAATGTAATTGCCCCTCACCTGTGACTAATGTAATTGCCCCTCACCTGTGTCTAATGTAATTGCCCCTCACCTGTGACTAATGTAATTGCCCCTCACCTGTGACTAATGTAATTGCTCCTCACCTGTGACTAATGTAATTGCCCCTCACCTGTGTCTAATGTAATTGCCCCTCACCTGTGACTAATGTAATTGCCCCTCACCTGTGACTAATGTAATTGCCCCTCACCTGTGACTAATGTAATTGCCCCTCACCTGTGTCTAATGTAATTGCCCCTCACCTGTGACTAATGTAATTTCCCCTCACCTGTGACTAATGTAATTGCCCCTCACCTGTGTCTAATGTAATTTCCCCTCACCTGTGACTAATGTAATTTCCCCTCACCTGTGACTAATGTAATTGCCCCTCACCTGTGACTAATGTAATTGCCCCTCACCTGTGTCTAATGTAATTGCCCCTCACCTGTGTCTAATGTAATTGCCCCTCACCTGTGTCTAATGTAATTGCCCCTCACCTGTGACTAATGTAATTGCCCCTCACCTGTGACTAATGTAATTGCCCCTCACCTGTGACTAATGTAATTGCCCCTCACCTGTGACTAATGTAATTGCCCCTCACCTGTGACTAATGTAATTGCCCCTCACCTGTGTCTAATGTAATTTCCTCTCACCTGTGTCTAATGCAATTGCCCCTCACCTGTGTCTAATCACAAATTGTAATTTGATCTCTCCCCTGTGTCACTTGACTGCAACGGCAGTTAAGCTCATTTGAAAGCACAGGAAGTTAACAATATGTCTGCTTTCTTGAAAGTAGGAAGTAGACACACTGCTGATTTATTGAAGGATTTATATCAGATGTAACAAAGAAATGTTTTTCTTTAAAGGTTATAATGCTGTTGCTTATTTTATGATTATTATTTTTTAGTATTTATATAGCGTCGACGTCTTCCGCAGCGCTGTACAGAGTATATTGTCTTGTTACTTAAATGTCCCTCAGGTCCGCTCTAACCCTTCGCTTACTTACTGCCTTTCTCTACCTGCTTTTCCCTCTAACCTACCATCTTACCTACCCTAACTTCCTGCTGTCTATGCTCTCTATACCTACCTGCTGCACTCTCCCATCTACCTACCAACCCCCACTGACTGCTCTCTGTTCTCTATATACCATTCTTCTACGCTCTCCCACCTACCCACGCCCACTGATTGTTCTCTGTGCTCTCTATTCCTACCTGTGGAATTCTCCCACCTACCTACCCTCACTGACTCCTCTCTGTGTTCTCTATAACTACGTGCTGCACTCTCGAAACTACCTACCCCCACTGACTCCTCTCTGTGTTCTCTATAACTACGTGCTGCACTCTCGAAACTACCTACCCCCACTGACTCCTCTCTGTGTTCTCTATAACTACGTGCTGCACTCTCGAAACTACCTACCCCCACTGACTCCTCTCTGTGCTCTCTCTACATCTACCTGCTGAGCTCTCTCCCACCTACCTACCCCCACTGACTACTCACGTTCTTTATACCTACCTGCTGTGCTCTTCCACCCACCTACCGCCACTGTTAGTAATAGCCTAAATTTGGTAATTTCCACCATGAGTTGTTAATAAAATATAATATAATAAGAAAAGGGGCATGTCATTAGTGGGTGTGGCCTATTGTGGGCGGGGCTTAGGGCGCCAGAGCTTATGTGCCTATAGGCTCCTGAGCTGTAAATCCGGCCCTGTACATCATAATTAGTGCTTCTGCAGGTTTTAAGACGGAGAATCTACATACCCCATTAAAAATCACCACCTGCCGCATGTGCATGGCCCTGTGAATGATTGTTGCTAGCAAATGGCAACAATCATTCGATAAAGATAAGCAAAAAAAAAAAAAAAAAAAAGTTTTAAAACATTTTTTAAAGTGACATGGTCCTAATAAAATAAAAAGTATTTTTTTTTAAATCCCTAGGTAATTTTTAACCCCATCCTAGCCTATTCACCCATTATTAACCCCTGCAATACCTATGCCTGTTTATAAAGTATTAACGACTAATCGCTAGGGTGAAAGTTTGGGGCCCCAATGCTCTACAGATGTAACGCTCTGCCATTGCCTAGTGATGCATCTGTACAGCTCTATGACCCCTGACCTGTCGCCCTAGCGATTGCATTCAATCGCCACAGACGCGCAGATTGGGGATAACGGTCCACCACATGCTCAGCTAGTAATAAAATATGGCACATGGGGGATCTTTTTAACTGGGCCGTCCAAATAATTCATTTTTATGTGTTTTATAACTGTGGGATGTGTCATGTGACAAGGGTGAAAAAAATGGGTATTTTCTGCATTTACGCCTAATTTTTCTCCATAAAATGATGATAAAATAAAATAGTTTTGGGAAAAAATAGAGAAAACCTAGACTGTAGTGAGAAAAACGAAATGCATATCACTAAGATGGTATATGTAATACAGCTGTATCAAAGCGACACAAAAGTGTCAAAAACGTCCGGGACCTTCAGGGCCCTTTTCACTCCGGGGCGGAGCAGCAATTTTACCCCACTGCCAGGCAATGAAAATTTATGGAGACTTTCGTACTGCGACGTTACACCGCGATCGAAGTGACGTTTTCACCGCATCCCCGATTCAGGGCCAGAACTACGTTACCGTGCGGATTCTGCGGCGAGCTGTGCCGGGCCGGAAGTCATGTTAGTCTACGGCAATGTGTGGATTTTAAAAAATTCACTAACGCGACGTCACAGCGTGCATGCGCGGAAGCATATTATAACAATACGCTTCCGTGCACTTCTGCATACCTGAAGCAGAAAGTGACGTGACGTGCTCTTGCCGTCACTTCCTGCTTCCGGTATGCAGAAGTGCACGGAAGTGCATTGTTAAAATACGCTTCCGCGGCGGCGAGGTGTTCCCTAAAGGCCGTTTTTTGATGGTGTGATGCTGATGCTGGTTTATGGTGTGAAACCAGCCTAACTCTGATCAGCAGAGTGTCATCACCCTGTCCCTGATTAATGTGTCATTTTCCTGTCCTGCACTCTCCCTAGTAGTACCTCTGTGAAAGGGTTAAATAAAAGAACAGCCAGAAATGGCTTTGTTACTTCAGGCGGGGTGGTACGATGAGAGGTACATATAGCTTTTATAAGCACCTTGGGCAGGTTGTGGGAAGGGTTAAATGCTATAATACACAATATTCAGGGGCGTAGGAATAGACCCTGCAGCCCCTGCAGTTGCAGGGGGGCCCCTAGCAAGTCAGGGGCCCGGAGGAGGAAAGGCTGTCACCACCGGCGTACCTACCGGGGATGCGACTCTCTCAGCCGCAGGGGGGCCCGGCCGCCCGGGGCTGCTCTGGGGCCGCTCACTGTGCGTGGGGGGAGCGCTGCTCTGGACCCCCCAGCAAGGTGCTCAACTGGCCGCAGCGTCTAATAGACGCTGCGCCAGTTCATTCCCCGCAGCCCCGCTCCAGCAGCCTGCATAGTCTCCGGCAGGCAGAGCAGGGCTACGGCAAGATGGCCGCCGAAGAAGCCCTACACTGGAGACTATTTGTGTCTCTAGTACAGGGCTTCGGGAGCCATCTTGCCGTAGCCCTGCACTCTGCCTGTCAGCGCGGGAGATGTGCTGCAGGAGGACTCGGGGAGCTGCGAGCCAGATGCCGGGAGAGGAGAAGACTTCTGTCAGGTAAGTGAATTGGTTTTTTTTTCACAGGTGCATTTTTTTTCTAGTGTCTGCTGCCCACATTGTGATTTTCTGGTCACTGCTGCCCACATTGCGATTTTCTGGTCACTGCTGCCCACATTGTGATTTTCAGGTGTCTGCTGCCCACATTACGATTTTCTGGTGTCTGCTGCCCACATTGCGATTTTCTGGTCACTGCTGCCCACATTACGATTTTCTGGTGACTGCTGCCCACATTGCGATTTTCTGGTCACTGCTGCCCACATTATGATTTTCTGGTGTCTGCTGCCCACATTGTGATTTTCTGGTCACTGCTGCCCACATTGTGATTTTCTGGTCACTGCTGCCCACATTGCAATTTTCTGATGTCTGCTGCCCACATTGCGATTTTCAGGTGTCTGCTGCCCACATTACGATTTTCAGGTGTCTGCTGCCCACATTACGATTTTCAGGTGTCTGCTGCCCACATTACGATTTTCAGGTGTCTGCTGCCCACATTACGATTTTCAGGTGTCTGCTGCCCACATTACGATTTTCAGGTGTCTGCTGCCCACATTACGATTTTCAGGTGTCTGCTGCCCACATTGTGATTTTATTGATTTTTATTGAAAAAATATATACAAAATATACATTGTGATTTTCTGGTGTCTGCTGCCCACATTGTGATTTTCTGGTGTCTGCTGCCCACATTACGACATTCTGGTGACTGACTGCTGCCCACATTAGGATTTTCTGGTGACTGCTGCCCACATTAGGATTTTCTGGTGACTGCTGCCCACATTAGGATTTTCTGGTGTCTGCTGCCCACATTACGACATTCTGGTGACTGACTGCTGCCCACATTAGGATTTTCTGGTGACTGCTGCCCACATTACGATATTCTGGTGACTGCTGCCCACATTAGGATTTTCTGGTGACTGATGCCCACATTGCAATTTTCTGGTGACTGCTGCCCACATGGCGATCTTCTGGTGACTGCTGCCCACATTGCGATTTTCTGGTGAACTCTGCCCACATTACAATTTTCTGGTCACTGCTGCCCACATTGCGATTTTCAGCTGTCTGCTGCCCTCATTACGATTTTCAGGTGTCTGCTGCCCACATTACGATTTTCAGGTGTCTGCTGCCCACATTACGATTTTCAGGTGTCTGCTGCCCACATTGCGATTTTCTGGTGTCTGCTGCCCACATTACGACATTCTGGTGACTGACTGCTGCCCACATTAGGATTTTCTGGTGACTGCTGCCCACATTAGGATTTTCTGGTGACTGATGCCCACATTGCAATTTTCTGGTGACTGCTGCCCACATTGCGATTTTCTGGTGAACTCTGCCCACATTACGATTTTCTGGCCCACATTACGATATTCTGGTGAACGCTGCCCACATTACGATTGTCTGGTGAATGCTGCCCACGTTACAATTTTCTGGTGACTGCTGCTCACGTTACTATTTTCTGGTGACTGGTGCCCACATTACGATTTTCTGGTGAACTCTGCCCACATTATGATTTTCTAAAGGCCCACATTACGATTTTCTGGTGAACTCTGCCCACATTACGATTTTCTGGCCCACATTACGATTGTCTGGTAAAATGCTGCCCACTTTACAATTAATTTACAGTGAAACGCTGCCCCATTACGATTATTTGGCACCTATGGGGGGGGCCCCATCCAAATATTCGCAGGGGGGCCCAGTGATTTCTAGTTACGCCCCTGACAATATTTATGGAGGAGCTGGTATAGATGATGATGAGGCTTTGCTGAGCTCTATTGATGGTCACAAAGAGTAAATCTCTGTGCAGCAGAGGGAGGAGGTGGAGTCTATTTTGCTGATTTGTAGTGATGGCCACAAAGAGTTCATCTCTGTACAGCAGAGGAAGAACGTGGGTAGAGTCATATTTGCTTTATAAAATTTTTATCTTTTAATTTTATGGCATGTAATGTAAACCTAACTGCTACCTTCACCTCTCATTATTTTTTGGCTTGTGGGGGGGGGGGGGGAGGGGAGAGAGCCTTGGCATTTTCAGACAGTAGCAAGCAAGGGCTCATGGGAGCTCAGTCTGGGCAGGAGGAGGGGGAGGTGTTACTAGCCGGAGATTTCAGAGGCAGAGGGGAGGAGGGAGGAGGAGGGGGGTTTAGGTTTTTTTCACAGGCTGAGTGCTGAAGATGCAGATAAGCTTGTCTGTGTGTAATGTTTACAAACAACATGGCTGTTGTCATTGTATCACTAATCATATTCTATTAAGGGCTCGTTTCCACTATCGCGAATCCGCATGCGTCCAACGCATGCGGATTCGCACATGGTATGCAAGTGAATGGGCCTGTTTCCACTGTTGCGTTGGTGATGTGCGTTTTTTTGAGCGGTGAAAAAACGCACAAAAGAGCCAACGAATTCGCCTGAGAGTGGAATGCATGCGAAACGCCGCTAATGTATTTAATAGGAAATTCGCATGCTGTTTTGGTATGCGAATTTTCATGCAAATTCGCATGCGAATTCGCATGAAATCAATGGAAAAGCACACCGGCATTGCCATGGTTAAATTCGCATGCATCATTATCCATGCGAATTCGCATGCGAATTCGCACGAAAATTCGCATGCACACGCATGCAAAATTCGCATCTGCATGCGAATTTTGCCGCAGCGATTTCGCAACGCAATAGTGGAAACGAGCCCTCAAGCTGTCTGCAGCTAGATTTGCTGTGCAAACTATCTAAACTTTAGATAAGATATATAGACAAGTTACTTGTTATAGTTAGTTTTTCATCTCGGATCCGCTTTAACATTCCGATAAACAAGTGTGAGTCGCAGAAAGGTGAAAGCTGGATGTATCGTTGCAGTTTTATATGACTGGTGAATTAAGAGATTCCATCGGCAGCAAGATGTCATTATGTCCTTGTCACTTTATTTGCTGTTGGGAGAAATCATATCGCCACAAAATAAACAGCCTTATTATATCCAAAGAAAAATAACCACAAGGGAGTCTATAGGTAATCCTGTCATTCTCATCATGTCACGTGTCACTTCAGGTATCCTTTAAGAAAAACAGAGATAAATCACCATACACCACCATCAGGAAGTGCAGTTTGCTTAGAACAGAGAGAATACTGAGTGAATACTGGAAATGACAATCCCATAAAGATTACCATCTTCATACAGTGACATCTTGTGGTTGTTTTACTATACTGCAGTTTAAGGTAATAATACTGTTGAAACTTCCCAAGAAATATTCTACAGCTAATTCTGGTTTTGTGTTTTTAATTGCAGGATGCTGGTTTGTCCAAAATTAATATTACTGGGCCTCTGTTTGCTGACGACTTCCTGCGGAGGCGACTGTCCTGTAGAATGTAAATGTATCCCGCTGGACAGAGGCTCGCTGAGAGTGGACTGCGGCTTCAAGAACTTGAGTATTCTCCCATCCTTCCCGAAGGAAACAGCAGAACTTCTACTGCAGGGGAACCAGATCACGGCCGTCCCCGCCGGGGCTTTCGACAACTTAGTAGACTTAAAAAAGTTGAATTTATCCTCCAATCCGCTGCACTGTGACTGTACTATCCGGTACCTAATGATGTGGATCTCAGATGGAGATGTGGAGATAGACGATGGGATTAGATGTGCCTCCCCACTGTCTCTGTACGGGGAACGAGTCAGCCAGTTAGCAGGAAGCCAGATTGCATCTTGCTCCAGGCACCCAAGACTCTGCTCAGACTTTCTATTTAATGATGCGTTCCTTCATATTTTAATTATTCTTCTGCTGTTCCTAATGATCTGTTGTCTGGCAGCTTTTAAAAAGATAAAATTCCAAATCAAAGTAAGTGATCACAGTGTTGACTCCAAGTGGTATCGGTATACGAGGGCTCGGTTTCTTAGAAGAAGGTCCTACACCTACTGGAAGGATGAATAATGTTTCCAGGCTAAGTACCAAATAAAACATAGTTGGTTACACATTTATGGTTGTATGGAGTAGCCCGGGGATTGTAGACTTTTCCCTTTTTTTCTCCGTGGAGGTCACAGGAACAGTAAGCCAACCTTGGAGTTCTTGTTGTTGGCCACAAGCTCAGAATGTTCCTGGAGTAATCCAAATATTGTATATTGACTGAGAACTATACAGACCCCACATCATTTTTAGCTGGAAATGCTCTGGACCAATTCAGTGGAATCTACAAAATTAAAGAAAACATTTATTAAAGACAGTGGAAGACTCATCTGTTGATCACCATCAGAAGGCGTAGCTTCTAACTGTCCCTCTTTTGGAGGGACAGTCCCTCTTTGAGGACCCAATCCATTTGCCCCTCTTTCTTCCTCAGTACAACATAGTATAGGGAGGAGACTTAGCTGTGGAGCATCCCAATCATAGAGATTAATAGCCGATGAATCAAATAGGAAAAATAATGCTTTTATTGTATCGAAAATAGGTTAAAATCTCATGAGATGGCCGTCCCACCAAGTAACTTCTTTCCTCCTCGCTTGTCCTTCTTTCAGGGCTGATGTACAGATCTATGTAAATAGATCTACTGGAAAATGTGTTTAACCGACTCTAAACTTTATTCCCAAACTTTAAATTGATATATTTCTCATTTCAAATGTTAATATGAAGGAAAATGGACCAGTGTGGTTTAATTTATAAAACAACATAATTTTCTTATGAACTCTTCATGGTATGCATTATTAAGGGTGTGTCGGGGTGTGTCGATGGTGTGATTAGGGGTGTGACAGGGGCGTGATTAGGGGTGTGGCAGGGGCAAGACTTAAAGAGAGACTGAAGTCTCCATAAAGTCAGGTTTTTATTGCAAAAACCTGTTCAAGTTATTGCCCTAACTAAAACGCTGCATCCCTGCGGCTGAAATCTAACAAAATCCCCCCAAACTCCCCGGGGCACACTGCGGGGAGCGCTTCCGGGAGAGGCAGAGCTTTCAGCTGCAGCTCTGCCACTCTCCTCGCCCCTCTCAGTCTTCCTTCACTGAGAGGGGCGGGGGAGAGGCGGAGATATGCACTGATGGACGCGTGTAGAGGGAGAGCTGCAGCTGAAAGCTCTGCCTCTCACGGCAGCGCACATGGCAGCAAAATCCACGACCAAGAAAGCCACGGATTTTGTGGGGGGAGTTTGAGCGGATTTAGTTAGATTTCAGCCGCGGGGATGCAGCGTTTTAGTTAGGGCAATAATGTTGAACAGGTTTTTGCAATAAAAACC
This sequence comes from Hyperolius riggenbachi, assembly GCF_040937935.1. NCBI lineage: Eukaryota > Metazoa > Chordata > Amphibia > Anura > Hyperoliidae > Hyperolius > Hyperolius riggenbachi. The sequence continues at coordinate 5,481,415 of NC_090654.1, read as the reverse complement.
TGAATTTATGGAGACTTCAGAGTCTCTTTAAAGAGAACCTGTATAAAAAAAGTGCCCCTGGGAAGTACTCACCTCGGGAGGGGGAGGCCTCAGGGTCCCAATGAGACTTTCCCCTCCCCTGTAGCTGCAGGCAGTCCAGCGCTGGCTCCACCGAAGTGTCCTGGAATCCTCCCCCCACAAGGCTGACAGGCGCTGATAAGCCCCAATTTATTTACCTTCCCTGGCTCCAGCGGGGGCGCTGTTGCGGCTTTCCTGATGGAGATAGGTGGAAATAGCCGATCCCTGTTGTGTCTGCTCTACTGCGCAGGTGCAGGAAGCTTGCAGGCGCAGCAGACTTGCAGGAGACTTGCGCCTGCGCAGTAGAGCGGGCCGACAGCGATCGGCTGTTTCCACCTATCTCCAAGCGCAGATCCGGTACTGCGCCTGCGCTGGGAAGGTAAATATTTACATCCCCGCTGTTCGGGGAGCTTTATCGCCGCCGCCGTGTAACCGAGGAGGACGGGGGAGGCCTCAATAGGATCCGGAGGCTTCCCCCACCCGAGGTCAGTACCCCCCAGGGGAGGTTTTTCTTGATACAGGTTTTCTTTAAGTGCCCTTCGTTCTTATCTCAAAAAGTTGGGAGGTATGGAGGAAAGCCAAGTACCCACACCCAATCTTGTGGGGCCATGTTTACCTTTGAGTACTATGAACAGATGGAGTCAGGTAATCTTGGAGCCTGCACGGCACCGCGTAGTGCCTGATTTGGGCATCGCCATAGATCGGAATATTAATTACCGCTATAGCGGAGCAAGGGAATTTCTTCTCAAATGACTGCAATAGCTGGACCCTGAATTACGTGTCCAAAGGGACAAACTAGGCAATCAGTAGGGAAATATGTTTATTCTAATCCCCTACGTTGCCTTGTGGGGGGAGAGCCACCCCTCAGCTTCTCCCTGCACCCGAATCGCCACCGCCGGAACCATACATAAGCCAGCAGATTGTGTAGGCCAACTCTCATACTACATGGAAATGGTAAGCAGGGCCGCCATCAGGGGGAGATAACTAACACTAGTGTGAGGGGCCCGAGGCCTTCCCTTAATGGAAAATAAAATTAAAAACTGGCCTGTTTAGTGGGCTCTCCTCATGCCCGCCGCTCCCCCCGTTCTCCTCCATCCCCCTCTGTCAGTTAGTGAGTGACCCCCAAACTTATTTCCAGGTCGAGGTGGTTGTGGCTTGTACGCATTCATGCAGCCGGGAGGGAGCGCTCTGTGCAGGCGCACTACATAGTTGTGACGCCCAGGCCTGATGATGTGTGACGGGTCCCAAAATTTCTGATGGTGGCCCTGGTGATAAGATTGAACAATCAAGATTGGATGTGTGTACTTAGCTTAAAAGTAAAAGGATAGATGCTTGCTACACAACTTCAGGAAGGTTGATGAGTCAAATTTGACTTGTAGTAACCTTTACTAGGAAAAGATCTGATAATCTGCTTTCTTTATTATCTTGATCTATTTGGCTGCAGTAGTGTCTGAATAACACCAGAATAGCATCATGCAGCTAATCTTGTCAGATCTGACAATAATGTCAGAAACACCTGATCTGCTGCATGCTTGTTCAGGGGCTATGGCTAAAAGTATTAGAGGCAGAAGATCAGCAGGATAGCCAGGTAACTGGTATTGCTTAAAAGGAAATAAATATGGCAGCCTCCACATACCTCTCACTTCAGTTTTACTTTAAAAGAAAAAAACATGACATTATTTCACTGTGAACTCTGTAAAAATATCATCTTTGCCAGATTGGCTCTAAATACGACAAAAGAAAAATCCCTGCGCTGCCTTTGTTGGATGGTGGAGATGTATGGATGGGTGCTGCTCCGTAAACTGGATGGTACCAGCAGTTCTAGCAAGAGACAAAGAGAAAAAACCAGAGCGCACCGCTGGTGCAATAACTTTTTTACTTCAATTAGACACGCTGTTAAAAGTACACTTACAGTGTATCAATGTTGTATGCGCCTGTTACCTGATGAAGGCGTGGTCTACGCCGAAACGTTGTGACGTCAGACGGCATCCCCGCGTCCTGGCTCCGCCCACCGCTTCCGACTCCCACGGCAGTTCCATCGCATCCCGCCGCTCTGGCCAAGCGCGGGTCACAGGAGAGGATAGACGGCAGGCCTGACAGGCGCATACAACATTGATACACTGTAAGTGTACTTTTAACAGCGTGTCTAATTGAAGTAAAAAAGTTATTGCACCAGCGGTGCGCTCTGGTTTTTTCTCTTTGTCTCTTGCCAAATTGGCTCTGGCTGACTTCACCGAGGGTTGTTTCAGATCGAGGGTGATTCCAGAATGTATGCTCTGCGATTGCCGGCAAATCGCGAGTGCAGTGTCTCCCTATGGGAGGATTCACGCTGCAGTGTTTGTTATTGCGCGATTGTGGAAAATTGCGGTAAAATCACGAAAACAGCCCTAAGTTTGCATGCGATTAATTCTCATAACTGTAATCCGGATCCAACGCCTCCTGAACCGCGGCACACTTACAGCCCATCTTGTTTATTTATGACGGAGCAATCTGTCTTACCCTCCTACCTGATTTATCTGCACTTCCAGCTAATTACAGCATTTCCCTTTGATGTAAATTAAACGATAACGCTTCCATATTTGCGCTGTTATTCAGAATTTGGTTCGGCGCTCCGGCTGGATCGGGGCTGATTTATTGTAGCCGGATTCCATCTGCCTCGCCAATATTTTGCCATCTCTCTCGGTTGTTCTTGTCCAAGTAGCGCTCACCATCTGCTGGGAGGTGGCAAATCCTGGCATGCCGGTTATCAATCTCTCCTCCGCTCTCCACACTTCTCTGCAAGGCAAATAAACAATGCCTGGCACACGATCGCTGTCTGCAGAGCCTAAGCTGTAAACCACTTTCATCTCCCATTACAGGAATGGGAGTCACTATCTGCAGCAAGTGCAACCATGCCTGCTACTGGAATTTAACCCTCCTGGCGGTCAATTAAAACCGCCAGGGGGCAGCGCAGCACTATTTTTAAATTTTTATTTTTTTTTTGATCATGTAGCTAGCCTAGCGCTAGCTACATGACAGCCGCTGAGCTGCGGCAACCCCCCATGCCCTCAAATCGCCTCCGGCGATCAGGCCCATCAGGAAATCCCGTTCTGAACGGGATTTCCATTAGGGCTTCCCCCGTCTCCATGGCGATGGGCAGGATGACGTCACGTCAAAGGGAGTCCCGATCCACCCCTCAGCGACGCCTGGCACTGATTGAGGGTCGGGGGGCGGCGCGGCGGGTAGCGGCGAATCGGCGCGGAGCGGCGGCGATTGAGCAGCACACGCAGCTAGCAAAGTGCTAGCTGCGTGTAATTAAAAAAAAAATTTGCAAATCGGCCCAGCAGGGCCTGAGAAATCCTCCTGCGCGGCATAGCCCGAGCTGAGCTCGGACTTACCGCCAGGAAGGTTAAACTGGACCTGAACTCTTGCACAGCACAGAAAGAAAACAGAGAGAAATACACCCTGTGTGTGTTTATAGGGACCAGCCTGTCTAACCTCCCTCATCTGTTACTAATCACAAGTGTAATTTGATATCTCAGCTGTGTCAGCTCAGGAATCTCCTCTGCCACGACAGATCAGCTAACTTGTAAACACAGTATGTTAACCCTATGTCTGCTTCCGTGAAAGTAGGAAGTAGACACACTGCAGATTTTTTTTGCAGGTTTTCTATCAGCTGTAACAAATACATGTTTTTCTTTAAAGGTTATTATGCTGTTGCTTATCTTTTAGAGCAGAGAGGAAGTTCAGGTCCGCTTTAAAAAAGGTCTCCAGAGATATTAGATTATGATAATTCCTGTGGCTACCAGAATCACAGGATCATCTAAGAGACAAGAGAGCGACCAGCAGCCCAGTGGTGCGATATTGTTACCAGGGCTGTGGAGGCGGAGTCGGAGGTTTGGCTACCTGGAGTCGGAGGTTTGGCTACCTGGAGTCGGAGGTTTGGGTACCTGGAGTCGGAGGTTTCATAAACTGAGGAGTCGGATGATTTTCTAGCGACTCCACAGCCATGATTGTTACAAAGTGAAGAATGGGTGTCTTGGCACCCTGTAGCAGGGCCAGAGCTACCATAGGAAAAAATGGGCAATTGCCCCAGGCCCCCAGAGCCTGTAGGGGCCCCCAAGGTGTCGCTCCCCCATCTTAACGGTTGCTCCCCAGGGACTCTGCAGAGTTGATTGGGGGAGGGTCAGTAGCCAGCTCAGGGGCCCAGGAGGGAAATTTGGCTGCAACAAAGGGCCTCTAATGATGCTTTTTGGTCGGGGGTGTCTGTTGGGGGGCCCCCAGGCTAATTTTGCCCTAGGGCCCAATTGTTACTTGAACCGGCCCTGCCCTGTAGGAAAAGACACAGGAGACAAAAGTCCCAATAGTGTATGTTTATATTATACTCCCACTGTGTCCAAATGCAGAGTTGTCAGAGAGTCAATCACTTACCCACGTGTCCCCATATATAGCATCGGATTCAACTTACACACAGATTCAACTTACAGACAATCTCCCAGAACGGGACCTGTGTGTAAGTAGGGACCGCCTGTATTCTGAATGAAAGTGCAAAGGACTTGTGTAGCAGTCGATGATGTTCTATCAATAATGTAACAAAGCTTTATCCATTCATGCTTAACCTTTAAATAACGATCTATGAATAATGCAGATTACTATAAAATATTCTGCCAGCTCTCTTCTCAGGAGAGTGTTATATATTACAGCTATTTATGATGCCCGCTGTACCCAGTGCACTGTAATGGTCAGAGTTCAGTACCGTTACACCGCCAGTGACAGTGACAAAGTCTGCTGAATCCAATGCTGTCTCCTCCAATGTCGTGGCCACTATAACGGCTGTACAACTGTCTGATGCTCATCAATGCCTTCCTGACATGTGACATGGGGGCCAATTCATTAACTACCGGTGGTACTCCCGCCAATAGAGTAGCCTGCGTAGTGCAATTACCGCAAACCACATTACAGGCAGGGGCGTAACTAGAAATCACTGGGCCCCCCTGCGAATATTTGGATGGGCCCCCCCCCCCATAGGTGCCAAATAATCGTAATGGGGCAGCGTTTCACTGTAAATTAATTGTAAAGTGGGCAGCATTTCACCAGACAATCGTAACGTGGGCCAGAAAATCGTAAAGTGGGCAGAGTTCACCAGACAATCGTAACGTGGGCCAGAAAATCGTAATGTGGGCAGAGTTCACCAGACAATCGTAATGTGGGCCAGAAAATCGTAATGTGGTCAGCAGTCACCAGAAAATCGCAATGTGGGCAGCAGTCACCAGAAAATCGCAATGTGGGCAGCAATTACCAGAAAATCGCAATGTGGGCAGCAGTTACCAGAAAATCGCAATGTGGGCAGCAGACACCAGAAAATCGCAATGTGGGCAGCAGTTACCAGAAAATCGTAATGTGGGCAGCAGACACCAGAAAATAGCAATGTGGGCAGCAGTTACCAGAAAATCGCAATGTGGGCAGCAGACACCAGAAAATCGCAATGTGGGCAGCAGTTACCAGAAAATCGTAATGTGGGCAGCAGACACCAGAAAATCGCAATGTGGGCAGCAGACACCAGAAAATTGCAATGTGGCCAGCAGTTAGCAGAATATGGTAATGTAGGCAGCAGTCACCAGAAAATAGCAATGTGGGCAGCAGTTACCAGAAAAATCGCAATGTGGGCAGCAGACACCAGAAAATCGCAATGTGGGCAGCAGTCACCAGAAAATCGTAATGTGGGCAGCAGTTACCAGAAAATCGTAATGTGGGCAGTAGACACCAGAAAATCGCAATGTGGGCAGCAGACACCAGAAAATCGCAATGTGGGCAGCAGTCACCAGAAAATCGCAATGTGGGCAGCAATTACCAGAAAATCGCAATGTGGGCAGCAGTTACCAGAAAATCGCAATGTGGGCAGCAGACACCAGAAAATCGCAATGTGGGCAGCAGACACCAGAAAATCGCAATGTGGGCAGCAGTCACCAGAAAATCGCAATGTGGGCAGCAATTACCAGAAAATCGCAATGTGGGCAGCAGTTACCAGAAAATCGCAATGTGGGCAGCAGACACCAGAAAATCGCAATGTGGGCAGCAGTTACCAGAAAATCGTAATGTGGGCAGCAGACACCAGAAAATAGCAATGTGGGCAGCAGTTACCAGAAAATCACAATGTGGGCAGCAGACACCAGAAAATCGCAATGTGGGCAGCAGTTACCAGAAAATCGTAATGTGGGCAGCAGACACCAGAAAATCGCAATGTGGGCAGCAGACACCAGAAAATTGCAATGTGGCCAGCAGTTAGCAGAATATGGTAATGTGGGCAGCAGTCACCAGAAAATAGCAATGTGGGCAGCAGTTACCAGAAAAATCGCAATGTGGGCAGCAGACACCAGAAAATCGCAATGTGGGCAGCAGTCACCAGAAAATCGTAATGTGGGCAGCAGTTACCAGAAAATCGTAATGTGGGCAGTAGACACCAGAAAATCGCAATGTGGGCAGCAGACACCAGAAAATCGCAATGTGGGCAGCAGTCACCAGAAAATCGTAATGTGGGCAGCAGTTACCAGAAAATCGTAATGTGGGCAGCAGACACCAGAAAATCGCAATGTGGGCAGCAGTGACCAGAAAATCGCAATGTGGGCAGCAGACACCTGAAAATCGTAATGTGGGCAGCAGTCACCAGAAAATAGCAATGTGGGCAGCAGTTACCAGAAAAATCGCAATGTGGGCAGCAGACACCAGAAAATCGCAATGTGGGCAGCAGTCACCAGAAAATCGTAATGTGGGCAGCAGTTACCAGAAAATCGTAATGTGGGCAGCAGTCACCAGAAAATCGCAATGTGGGCAGCAGTGACCAGAAAATCGCAATGTGGGCAGCAGACACCTGAAAATCGTAATGTGGGCAGCAGTCACCAGAAAATCGTAATGTGGGCAGCAGTTACCAGAAAATCGTAATGTGGGCAGCAGTTACCAGAAAATAGCAATGTGGGCAGCAGTGACCAGAAAATCGCAATGTGGGCAGCAGTGACCAGAAAATCGCAATGTGGGCAGCAGACACCTGAAAATCGTAATGTGGGCAGCAGTCACCAGAAAATAGCAATGTGGGCAGCAGTTACCAGAAAAATCGCAATGTGGGCAGCAGTCACCAGAAAATCGCAATGTGGGCAGCAGTGACCAGAAAATCGCAATGTGGGCAGCAGACACCTGAAAATCGTAATGTGGGCAGCAGTCACCAGAAAATAGCAATGTGGGCAGCAGTGACCAGAAAATCGCAATGTGGGCAGCAGACACCTGAAAATTGTAATGTGGGCAGCAGTCACCAGAAAATAGCAATGTGGGCAGCAGTGAACAGAAAATCGCAATGTGGGCAGCAGACACCTGAAAATTGTAATGTGGGCAGCAGTCACCAGAAAATAGCAATGTGGGCAGCAGTTACCAGAAAAATCGCAATGTGGGCAGCAGTTACCAGAAAAATCGCAATGTGGGCAGCAGTCACCAGAAAATCGCAATGTGGGCAGCAGACACCAGAAAATCGCAATGTGGGCAGCAGACACCAGAAAATCGCAATGTGGGCAGCAGTCACCAGAAAATCGCAATGTGGGCAGCAGACACCAGAAAATCGCAATGTGGGCAGCAGTGACCAGAAAATCGCAATGTGGGCAGCAGTCACCAGAAAATCGCAATGTGGGCAGCAGACACCAGAAAATCGCAATGTGGGCAGCAGTTAGCAGAATATGGTAATGTGTACAGCAGTCACCAGAAAGAAAAATGCCCCTGTAAAAAAAAAACAAAAAAACAATTCACTTACCTGTCAGGAGACTCTCCCGGCCTCTAGTGCGCAGCTTCTCCAGCGACGATCCTCCTGTGCACTGCAGCACATCTACCGCGCTGAGTCTGACAGGCAGAGTGCAGGGCTACGGCAAGATGGCTGCCGAAGCCCTGTACTAGAGACACAAATAGTCTCCAGGGCACTAGGGCAGGGCTTCGGCAGCCATCTTGCCGTAGCCCTGCTCTGCCTGCCGGAGTAATATGCACGTAGAGATGGGAAGTTCGGATCTTTTCAATGATCCGGATGATTCGAATCGGATCATTGAAAAGATCTGGATCTTTGATCCGAATCTCGGATCATTTTACTACTGAAGCATTCGGGGGTGAAATGACTAGCAGGACAGGAGAAGGGGAGGGGGATGGACACAGAGAAGGGGAGAAGATGGACAGAGGGCAGGGAGTGGACAGAGAAGGGGAGGGGGGTGGACACACAGAGAAGGGGAGACAGAGGCGGGACAAGGTCCTCCAGCACCCAAGGCTGAGACACCAAAGTGCGCCCCTCCATCTCTCCCACCCCAGCCGTCACACACTGATTGCTATTAGACTAAGAGGGCCACAGGGCCCACAACCTCCCCAACACCTTAATATCTAGTTATCTGGCTTGCAGTCACTGCCATGTATCCCCTTTTCTTATTTCTTTCTGCTTCAAACACAATTAGGAATGACAGCTGAATGAATTCTGCACCCCCTCCTACACTGCGCCCTGAGGCTGGAGCCTCTTCAGCCTATGCCTCGGCCCGGCCCTGAGGGGAGAAGATGCACAGAGGGCAGGGAGTGGACAGGAGAAGGGAGGAGGGAAGCAGAGAGCAGATATGTTTGTGTGCACACAATACCCACATGCTGCAATCATATGCTTTACATATATTTCACCTACATGTTCATCTGTATACCTTGAATGCAAACGTCGCACAGTGAAAGAAATCATTGCCAGAAGATAAGTGCAGCTGTTTAGAGCGAGTGCAGGAGGATCATATTGCACAGCAATCACAGTGCCTGCAAAGTTACTGAGCTGTGCTGAGCCAAAAGTTTCCAATGTGATCACTGTGCACAACTACGGAACAGCCAGCCTATAATGAGCAGCACATTGCAGCCAGTATGTGTGCTCTACACATATCTGGCAGTGGCACCCATGTCCCCTCTCTCTCATCTCCCTGCAAGGCTGCCTCCCCTGAGTCCCCTCCAACAGAGCGCTCCATCTCTGCTCTGCTTCCAGGACCCCGCTGCCCGCTGAGAGGGGGCGTGTCGCTCCTGGCCCCGCCCCTTTTGCGATCCGAATCACTCATTTTGATGATTCGGATGATTCGACTCACAAAATAGATTCGGATCAAAGATCCGAATCGTTCATGATCCGGACAACATTAATATGCAGGCTGATGGAGCGGGGCTGCGGGGAATGAACTGGCGCAGCGTCTATTAGACGCTGCGGCCAGTTGAGCACCTTGCTGGGGGGTCCCGACTCCCGATTTGGGCGGGTGGCAGCGCTCCCCCCGCGCACAGTGAGCGGGCCCCGAGCAGCCCCGGGCCCCCCTGCGGCTGATGGGGTCGCATCCCCGGTAGGTACGCCGGTGATTACAGGGGTAATCCTTGCATTGCTACGCTGAACAAATTTATTTTCAGTTCAGGTTTGCTTTAAAAAAAAACAACATTTTTTTTCTGCCTAAAATTTTCAATTCCTATTTAAAAAAAAACAAAAAAACCACTGTTGGGGATGTTTTTCTGATTAAAGTCTTTTTGCCACAGACCCATCATGTGATTTTATAAAGGAGGTAAAAGGAAGGTCCCTTCATAATAAGGCAGGACAGCTCAAATCTAAATCAGCCAGGAGGAAAGTGGTATATCACACCACTTGTGGGGGTTCAGAGGTGTGACACTGGGATAGAGGCCCCCAAAAGATGTATAAAATGATTAAAAACGGTTTAAAAGGTAAGAAAACTTAGATAAGAATTAAAGATACAAAAAAAAATTATTCAAAAACACTGGATAACGCATTTTGCAGGTATCCACCCGCTTCCTCAGTGTCTCAAGGTAAGAAGGAATTGGTTTGGAGTGCCTATAGTCCTCTGAGGAAGGCAGTTCCACTAATAAAGCCATTGTGGATCTGATGGGGCAGTTATTGGGGCACTTTATGTGGGGGTACTTTGCATGAAGCGCAGGTAAGTGACCGCCCCCTGGCCTGTCTGCACTGGAAGGTGCGGAGTGTTCGGGCGAGTACAGAACATCGAGCGCTGACAGTGATCCTCGTCCACAGATGTTGGAGAGAACTCGCAGATTGTGATCTGGCTGTAGTGATTTCTTGTATCATTTGTAATCTCTCTGTACGTTGTTGGCCGCGTACCTCGCCGCCTCGCCTTGCTATGTGAGTATTACTTTAATTTCACTCCCTGACATGTAATAACAAGGTGCTAGCCTGCGCTGTATTATTGCCTCTTCATCTGTCACAGACTCATAAAAGGCAGCCGATTATAATATAGATTATATTATTATCGCTGCTGCAGACTTTGACTCGCCGCACTTAACCTTGACAGCGTCGGGCGACAGTTTCTCACACTTCGCAGCGATCTGTAAATGGCAGAGATTAAATCTCACATGAGTAAAGCTAACTCCTGCTCTGCCTACGAGATGTGACTGCCTGATAACTCCTTCCGAGAGGTTCTCCGCGGGAGCATTTGTCATAGCTAGAATTGTAGGCTCACTGTCTTATCCGCTAACCACTGTGTCTCCTGCCCTAATGTCCCCAACCCCCTCTAGATTGTAAGCTCACAAGGGCAGGGATCGCCTCCTAGTGTTTCCTGTTTCTATGCAATTTATCAAATTAACATCTATCAGTATTGGCCAGGTTTTTAAACTACACATTGGGGTGAGGTGTGTGTGTGTGTGTGTGGGGGGGGAGGGTGTATTGGGTATAGCGGGGAGAAGTTTGGATTCCTGGGGGCCCTATGATAATTTCGCACGGGATCTTCGTGGGCTGTTGTTACCCCCCTGGCACCATGTACAGCGCTACAAAAGATGTTGGCGCTATATAAATAAAATATAATAATTATTAGCATGTTGTTGATGTCTCTATACACAAGCTAATGTCAATAACATAGTCTAAGGTACATTTTTTATGACTGCCGAGAAACCGGATGTTTTTGGGATGTAGGTGGAAACTGAAGCACCTGAGGGAAACCGACACAAACTCAGAGAGCGTACAAACTCCATGCGGATCATCCTGGGGTCTGACACATTGGGGCCCTTTATAGTAAACTCACATTTCCTAAGCTGGGCCATGATCATTGGGAGAAATATAATGCATTATTTATTATACATGGATGGATTTCTTAGGAGAGGGGATAATCTGACACTTTCCAGGCCAGCGAATATCCCTTTATCCCCACAGCCGGATAAATCCATCCCCCGCTGATCCCGTCATACTGGAGGAGAACGTCTGATGGACGGATACATACATTAAACATGAACGCTCTGTATCAGCCGACATCCTATTTATATACCCAAACCTCCAGACGCAGCGCTCCCGGTACAATGCCTGTGCAGCAAATCAATACACTAATCCCCAAATACCTTCCAAGGACTGATCGCCATGCGAGGGACAGCGGCCCGGCGGAGACTCTGACAGTCGCACGCCCGCTGATCCCGTCAATATCTCAGCAGAAAGGACATGGGGGATGTATTATACAAAGCAGAAGATGTCCTCCCGGCTCACAGGATATGTCAAGACAATCCTCTGTCCTCCTGGTGCAGCGCTGCGGCTCGGCTAATGAATGTCCTCTCTCTGCCTCTCATACAGGAAGGGGCATATCATATTCTGTTGGTTCATTATGCTGGGCATACACGGCTCGATTTTACCATTCGATTCTCCCGCTCGATCAATTCCCCGCTAGATTCCGCAGGCGATTCTCTTATCTTCTGCATGTTTTTTAAAAATCTTTTTGCATTGTCTTCAATGCTGAATCAAGCGTGGAAACGATCGGGCGGGAGATCGGACATGTCGGAAATTATCTATCAAGCCATCTAAATGGCTCAGAATCGAGTCGTGTATTCCCAGTAGTGTTGGGCGAACAGTGTTCGCCACTGTTCGGGTTCTGCAGAACATCACCCTGTTCGGGTGATGTTCGAGTTCGGCCGAACACCTGACGGTGCTCGGCCAAACCGTTCGGCCACATGGCCGAACTAAGAGCGCATGGCCGAACGTTCCCCGAACGTTCGGCTAGCGCTGTGATTGGCCGAACGGGTCACGTGGTTCGGACCCGAACGCGCTCTGATTGGCCGAACGGTCACGTGGTTCGGGTAAATAAATACCCGAACCACGTCATATCTCCGCCATTTGTCTGTGGGTTTAGCTTTGGGTAGGCAGGCAGGGTAGTTTGCGCTCCAGCCACGCTAGCCAGGGTCCCCCCTGTCATTGTGTCACTGCTGGGAACAGTAGTACACCGCTTGCTCAGCCACACTATATAGCATTCTGTTTACTGCCACTCTGTGTACCTCGCTCAGCCACACTATATAGCATTCTGTTTACTGCCACTCTGTGTCTGCTGGGAATAGTAGTACACCGCTTGCTCAGCCACACTATATAGCATTCTGTTTACTGCCACTCTGTGTACCTCGCTCAGCCACACTATATAGCATTCTGTTTACTGCCACTCTGTGTCTGCTGGGAATAGTGGTACACCGCTCGCTCAGCCACACTATATAGCATTCTGTTCACTGTTCTGTGTCTGTTTGGAATAGTGGTACACCGCTCGCTCAGCCACACTATATAGCATTCTGTTTACTGTTCTGTGTCTGCTGGGAATAGTGGTACACCGCTCGCTCAGCCACACTATATAGCATTCTGTTTACTGTTCTGTGTCTGCTGGGAATAGTGGTACACCGCTCGCTCAGCCACACTATATAGCATTCTGTTTACTGTTCTGTGTCTGCTGGGAACAGTAGTACACCGCTCGCTCAGCCAGAGTATATAGCATTGTGTTTACTGCCACTCTGTGTACACCGCTCAGCCAGACTATATACCATTGTTTACTGACACTCTGTGTACACCGCTCAGCCAGACTATATACCATTGTTTACTGACACTCTGTGTACACCGCTCAGCCAGACTATATACCATTGTTTACTGCCACTCTGATTCTGCTGGGAACAGTAGTACACCGCTCGCTCAGCCAGACTATATAGCATTGTGTTTACTGCCACTCTGTGTACACCGCTCAGCCAGACTATATACCATTGTTTACTGACACTCTGATTCTGCTGGGAACAGTAGTACACCGCTCGCTCAGCCAGACTATATACCATTGTTTACTGAAACTCTGTGTACACCGCTCAGCCAGACTATATACCATTGTTTACTGCCACTCTGATTCTGCTGGGAACAGTAGTACACCGCTCGCTCAGCCAGACTATATACCATTGTTTACTGACACTATATAGCAGACTATATAGCATTGTGTGTACACCGCTCAGCCAGACTATATACCATTGTTTACTGACACTCTGTGTACACCGCTCAGCCAGACTATATACCATTGTTTACTGCCACTCTGATTCTGCTGGGAACAGTAGTACACCGCTCGCTCAGCCAGACTATATACCATTGTTTACTGACACTCTGTGTACACCGCTCAGCCAGACTATATACCATTGTTTACTGCCACTCTGATTCTGCTGGGAACAGTAGTACACCGCTCGCTCAGCCAGACTATATACCATTGTTTACTGCCACTCTGATTCTGCTGGGAACAGTAGTACACCGCTCGCTCAGCCAGACTATATACCATTGTTTACTGACACTCTGTGTACACCGCTCAGCCAGACTATATACCATTGTTTACTGCCACTCTGATTCTGCTGGGAACAGTAGTACACCGCTCGCTCAGCCAGACTATATAGCATTGTGTTTACTGCCACTCTGTGTACACCGCTCAGCCACACTATATAGCATTGCGTACTCTGCCAGTCAGTGTGTATATTGCTGGGATCAGTAATACTCCACTCACCGTCAACCACTATATGAGCTCAACATGAGTTCCCCAGAGACCTCCGCTGTGAGCAGCACTCCCAACAACAGCAACAGCCAACGCCCCACGCAAGCTATAACATCCACCCCAGCAGCCAGTGGTCAGCAGCAGCCCTCCCCGGAGGAGAACGTTGTGTCCATCAGTCCGTCGCCAGAGCGATTAATGAGGGCTGCCATTGAGGAGATGATGGGGCCTGATGTGGAGGAGGAGGTCTGGCTCAGGCCAGCATCCCAAGTTAATGTTGAGGACGATGAGGGGTCTGTGTCTGGGGATGTTGGGGTGGCAGAGGTGGTGGGTGGGTCAGACTCAGGAGAAGAGTTGTATGATGAGGATGATGATCGGGACCATCTGTATGTGCCTCAGAGTCCGACCCCGGAAAACATGTTGTATCGTGTGTTTAGGTACTAAAATCTGCGTTCCCTCCCAGTAGTGTTGGGCGAACAGTGTTTGCCACTGTTTGGGTTCTGCAGAACATCACCCTGTTCGGGGTGACTATATAGCAGACTATATAGCATTGTGTTTAATGCCACTCTGTGTACACGGCTCAGCCACACTATATAGCATTGTGTTTACTTCCACTCTGTGTCTGCTGGGAACAGTAGTACACCGCTCACCCGCCACTGTATAGCATTGTGCTCTGTGTCACTGCTGACAATAGTGGTACACCGCTCACCCACCACTGTATAGCATTTCTGTACTGCCACTGTACTGCTGCCAGTCAGCGTGTACTTTAAGGATAAGTGAAATGAGGAAGAAATCCGGTGAAAGAGGGAGGGGCAAGGGAAGAGGTGTTTCCCCTGACGGTTCACGTACAGGCCACAGGGGAGCACCCAAGAAAACCCACTCAATACTGCCCATGTTGTCCAGGACAACAACCCTCACAGATCCAAAAGAACAGGACCAGATAATTACTTGGATGACCTCTCAAGCGTCCAGCAGTGGGTTAAGCAGCACCAGCACATCACGCACGAGGTCCGAGTCCTCAGCCAGTTAAAGTCTGGGCTTTCTTTGAAGACTGCACTGAGGATGTTACCATGGCGATTTGCAAGGTGTGCAAGACCCGCCTGAGCAGGGGGAAAAGTATTAACAACCTCTCCACCACCAGCATGAGCCGCCACATTCTATCCAAACATCCCACTCTGTGGGCAAACGCGGCAGGACAGGGTACCACCAGCAACACTGCCTCCCTTGGGTTCACCAGACTCACCACCAGACCCGCCTCAGCAGCAGCAGTAGCCCAGCCATTGCGTGGTTCACAACATTCACAAACATCAGACGATGCTGACACTGTCACTTTCCGGACTAGTGCTCTTGAGGTCTCCCAGTGTTCATCAAACACAACAACCAACAGCCCTTCGGTGTGCAGCGCTACGGTTGAGTTGTCTGTCTCTGAGATGTTTGAGCACAAGAGGAAATTGCCAGCAAATGACCCCCGGGCCGTGGCAGTAACAGCCAGCCAGCATAGCCAAGCTTCTGGCCTGCGAAATGCTGCCATATCGAGTGGTGGAGACAAACAGCTTCAAGGGCATGATGTCAGTGGCCATCCCACGTTACGTGGTTCCCAGCCGCTACCACTTTGCGCGCTCTGCAGTGCCTGAGTTGCATGAGCACGTGGTCAGCTAAATAACCCGAAGCTTGAAGAATGCCGTTGCCTGCAAGGTTCACCTCACCACTGACACCTGGACGAGTGCGTTCGGCCAGGGTCGATACATCTCCCTTACCGCGCACTGGGTGAACCTTGTGGAGCCTGGCAGCGATTCCTCACCTGCTACGGCGCGGGTGTTGCCCACGCCGCAAACAGCTGGATAACAACAGCAGCACCTACCTCTCTGACTCCTTCTCCTCCAACGCATCTCAAAGCTGTACCTCATCCGGAAATGCTAACCCAGCACCAGCAGCAGTAGGATCGTGGAAGCAGTGCAGCACAGCTGTTGGCATGCGTCAGCAAGCGTTGCTAAAGCTGATCTGCCTTGGGGATAAGCAGCACACAGGGGAGGAAATTTGGAGGGGAATAAAGGAACAGACGGATTTGTGGCTGGCACCGCTGGACCTGAAACCGGGCATGAAGCTAGACACCTGGCACGAACTGGCAATGTACGCAATAGAGGTGCTGGCTTGCCCGGCAGCCAGCGTTATGTCGGAACGCTGTTTCAGTGCTGCCGGAGGCATCATCACAGATCGGCGTATCCGCCTCTCCACAGAAAATGCAGACCGTCTGACTCAAATTAAAATGAATCAATCCTGGATTGGAAACGACTACGCAACACTCCTGGACCCCAACCAAGTAACATGACCGATGAACATCTGGGATGGTTTAGCGTTCCCGGTCCCTGTTTATTGAACCTCTCATCTGTATTACATTTATGACTGCATGGCGGCAAAAAGCATTGCTGCTATATCCGCACGCTTTTTGTCCTCATGCAAGGCCTGGGTTGTTGTGTCTCACAAAGCGTGGCCTTCTCCTCCTGCGCCTCCTCCTGTTCCATCACGTGTGCTGCTGCTGCTGCTGGGTTACCGTTGCCGGTCCCTGTTTATGGAACCTCTTATCTTTATTACATTTATGACTACATGGCGGTACAAAGCATGCTATCCGCACGCTTTTTGTCCTCATGCAAGGCCTGGGTTGTTGTGTCTCACAAAGCGTGGCCTTCTCCTCCTGCGCCTCCTCCTGTTCCATCACGTGTGCTGCTGCTGCTGCTGCTGCTGGGTTAGCGTTGCCGCGTGGTCCCTGTTTATTGAACCTCTTATCTTTATTACATTTATGACTACATGGCGGTACAAAGCATGCTATCCGCACGCTTTTTGTCCTCATGCAAGGCCTGGGTTGTTGTGTCTCACAAAGCGTGGCCTTCTCCTCCTGCGCCTCCTCCTGTTCCATCACGTGTGCTGCTGCTGGGTTAGCGTTGCCGCGTGGTCCCTGTTTATTGAACCACTTATCTTTATTACATTTATGACTGCATGGTGGTACAAAGCATGCTATCCGCACGCTTCTTGTCCTCATGCAAGGCCTGGGTTGTTGTGTCTCAAAGCGTGGCCTTCTCCTCCTGCGCCACCCTCCTCCTGTTCCATCACGTGTGCTGCTGCTGGGTTAGCATTACCGGTCCCTTTTCCTGGAACCTCTTATATGTATTACATTTATGACTGCATGCCGACAAAAAGCATGTTACCTGTGCAAAGAAAACAGACATTTCCCGCATTTAAAAGACAGTTTTCCCTTTGAAACTTTAAAATCGATTTTCTCAAAAACTATAAGCTCTTTTTGCTAAATTTTTTTTCCTCTTGTACCCACTCCCAAGGTGCACATACCCTGTAAATTTGGGGTATGTAGCATGTAAGGAGGCTTTACAAACCACAAAAGTTCGGGTCCCCATTGACTTCCATTATGTTCGGAGTTCGGGTCGAACACCCGAACATCGCGGCCATGTTCGGCCTGTTCGGCCCGAACCCGAACATCTAGATGTTCGCCCAACACTAATTCCCAGCATTAAAGAGGACCTGTAGTGAAAATAAAATTGCTTTTTTTTTTTAATTTATTTAATTTTTTTTTTTTTACAACATTCATTTTCTGAAGCCAGAACAAAATATATCTTCTCTCCCAGAAAGCTCTGGAGGTGAGAATTCTGCATAACTAAACAGCCTAGGCTAAGCCTCTCTGAGACCTTTACATATATCCTTAGCAACAACAGAAAATGTGCATACTGATCACCAGGAAGCCTGGGGGGAGGGGAAACGTTTTTTTTTTCCTGGGATCACTGTAAGGCTGCTATAGCTGTTCATAGGGATCCCAGGCAAATATGCATGCTGTCTCCTGTTTAAAAGATAACAAATGACATAGAGGGCACCCCCCACTCCTGGGCACCAGATGTGGGGACAACCTCCCTGTCCTTCACATGAGCTTTAGGGGAGATGCTCCACCCCCCTCTTCCAGGCCCCTCCCCCATATCATGGAGCACACGGGCTGGTATAGCTCAGGGTCCGGAGCCCCACACAGTCCGGGGTTCTGAATTCTGGCTATCCCAGCCTGTATGGGGGACAAGAGGTGACAGAGTCTTGGGAGGAGGGGCTATGCCATTTTTTTCTTTATTTACCGCAGAATTTGGTGGCTGGGGGCCAATGACTTCAATAAAGGTTTATGAAACTCATCTGCTGACTCACTAAAACTTTACGGAATGATAAGAATGTCGAAAAATGTCTGGCAGGCCCACCAGCCATGATTTCTCTCATCCCCGGGTATCAGTTATATGGGCGGTCCTCCACTTACACACAGGTTACGTTCCGGGAGATTGTCTGTAAGCTGAATCTGTGTGTAAGTCGAGACTCGTGTTATAAATAGTGAGACGTGGAGAATTGATTTCCTCTCCGACAACTCTGGATTCCAACATATTATATAAACTGTGTTTTTTGTTTGTTTTTAATTTGATTTTGAAGTGTTTTAAACTACGGTAATTATCACAGCTTATACAAATATATAATAATTTAACAACAAAAATATATATAAACGTTATATATAAAGCGTAGTATTGTATATTCTGTACATGAAGACAACTTTGTTTGTATCTCTGAATCGTTGTAACTCGAGTCGTTTGTAAGTAAAGGACTTCCTGTATATAGGGGACTGTCTGTAAGTAAAGGACTGCCTGTATATAGGGGACTGTCTGTAAGTAAAGGACTTCCTGTATATAGGGAACTGTCTGTAAGTAACGGACTGCCTGTATATAGGGGACTGTCTGTAAGTAGAGGACTGCCTGTATATAGGGGACTGTCTGTAAGTAACGGACTCCCTGTATATAGTGGACTGTCTGTAAGTAACGGACTGCCTGTATATAGGGGACTGTCTGTAAGTAACGGACTGCCTGTATATAGGGGACTGTCTGTAAGTAAAGGACTGCCTGTATATAGGGGACTGTCTGTAAGTAAAGGACTGCCTGTATATAGGGGACTGTCTGTAAGTAAAGGACTTCCTGTGTATAGGGAACTGTCTGTAAGTAACGGACTGCCTGTATATAGGGGACTGACTGTAAGTAGAGGACTGCCTGTATATAGGGGACTGTCTGTAAGTAACGGACTCCCTGTATATAGTGGACTGTCTGTAAGTAACGGACTGCCTGTATATAGGGGACTGTCTGTAAGTAATGGACTGCCTGAATATAGGGGACTGTCTGTAAGTAAAGGACTGCCTGTATATAGGGGACTGTCTGTAAGTAAAGGTCTGCCTGTATATAGGGGACTGTCTGTAAGTAAAGGACTGCCTGTATATAGTGGACTGTCTGTAAGTAAAGGACTTCCTGTATATAGGGGACTGTCTGTAAGTAACGGACTTCCTGTATATAGGGGACTGTCTGTAAGTAACGGACTGCCTGTATATAGGGGACTGTCTGTAAGTAAAGGACTCCCTGTATATAGGGTACTGTCTGTAAGTAAAGGACTTCCTGTATATAGGGTACTGTCTGTAAGTAAAGGACTTCCTGTATATAGGGAACTGTCTGTAAGTAACGGACTGCCTGTATATAGGGGACTGTCTGTAAGTAACGGACTGCCTGTATGGGGTGCCCCAAGGCTCAATCCTCTCTCCCCTGCTTTTCATGATTTACATGTTACCGCTTGGAAAACTAATCCAAAAACATGGCCTGACATACCACTGCTATGCAGATGACACCCAACTATATCTTTCCTTCAAGCCTGGTGTGACAGACCCAACTCTAACTATAAACGCCTGCTTACGTGAACTACAGCAATGGATGAATGACAACTGGCTGAAACTAAATGCAGACAAAACTGAAGTCCTTCTGATTGGAGGGCAGAGCATGATAACAAAACAACTTAACTTGCAGTCTTCACCACTTGGAATAGGAGGCACGGATCTACGGAGCTCTGACCATGTGCGTAGCCTGGGAGTTCTAATTGATGGAGATTTAAACTTCAGAACTCAAATCTCTGCTGTGGTGAAATCATTCTATTTTTACCTGAAGAACATTGCAAAAATCAAGCACCTCATCCCCCCAGAAGATCTGCCAACCTTAGTCCATGCCTTAATCACATCCCGACTGGACTACTGCAATGCTCTCTACACTGGCCTTCCAAAAAATTTCTTGTACCGCCTACAGCTGATACAGAATACTGCTGCCAGACTGCTAACCAACCAACCCCGTCAGTGCCACATAATGCCAGTCTTGCACTCCCTTCACTGGCTACCTATAGAATGGAGGGTCCTATTCAAGATCGGCCTACTGACATTTAAATCCTTGAATAATCTAGGCCCTGGATACATGAAAGAAATGTTGCAGCTACGTAGCAATCCCTGCATTCTCAGATCCACAGGTTCTAATAATCTACTCATACCCAGAGTCCACTTGGAAACTTTTGGTCCCAGAGCCTTCTGTCATGCTGCCCCTACGTTTTGGAACTCCTTACCTCAACAGATCAGGACAGCTCCATCCCTGGACGTGTTTAAATCCAGGCTTAAAACCCACCTGTTCAGTTTGGCATTTGCAGAAATATAACTTTTGTTGTGTGAATACTTCATCCTACTACCAATTACCGAATCTGAGAGAGCCTAAGCGCTTTGAGTCCTATGAGAGAAAAGCGCTATAGAAATGTTATTGTATTGTATTGTATATAGGGGACTGTCTGTAAGTAAAGGACTGCCTGTATATAGGGGACAGTCTGTAAATAAAGGACCGCCTGTATATAGGGGACTGTCTGTAAGTAACGGACTGCCTGTATATAGTCTGTAAGTAAAGAACTTCCTGTATATAGGGAACTGTCTGTAAGTAACGGACTGCCTGTAAATAGGGAACTGTCTGTAAGTAAAGGACCGCCTGTATATAGGGGACTGTTTGTAAGTAATGGACTGCCTGTATATAGTCTGTAAGTAAAGGACTTCCTGTATATAGGGAACTGTCTGTAAGTAAAGGACTGCCTGTATATAGGGGTCTGTCTGTAAGTAAAGGACTACCTGTATATAGGGAACTGTCTGTAAGTAAAAGACTGCCTGTATATAGGGAACTGTCTGTAAGTAAAGGACTGCCTGTATATAGGGGACTGTCTGTAAGTAAAGGACTGCCTGTATATACTGTAGGGGACTGTCTGTACGTAACGGACTTCCTGTATATAGGGGACTGTCTGTAAGTAACGGACTGCTTGTATATAGGGGACTGTCTGTAAGTAAAGGACTGCCTGTATATAGGGGACTGTCTGTAAGCAACGGACTGCCTGTATATAGGGGACTGTCTGTAAGTAAAGGACTTCCTGTATATAGGGGACTGGCTGTAAGTAACGGACTGCCTGTATATAGGTAACTGTCTGTAAGTAAAGGACTTCCTGTGTATAGGGGACTGTCTGTAAGTAACGGACGGCCTATATATAGGGGACTGTCTGTAAGTAAAGGACTGCCTGTATATAGGGGACTGTCTGTAAGTAACGGACTGCCTGTATATAGGGAACTGTCTGTAAGTAAAGGACTGCCTGTATATAGGGAACTGTCTGTAAGTAACCGACTGCCTGTATATAGCGGACTTGTAGTAAATACGAAGGAGGCACTCAATTGGCTTCAAACTTGCGTTTTATCAAATCCCAGTAATACACGACATGTTTCGGGGCATATCCCCTTCATCAGGTGTACATACATTGAATGGCACACAGTGAATAAATACATACTTCTAACCACCACACCCTAAATTGGACCACCTCCATCTTGTCAGCTGACAAGTCAGCTGATCACTGACATCACACAGTCCAAAGTGTTGTTAACCCCTTAGGGCACTGATCAGAGGCATTACTATATCCGTCTACCTCGGTAAACCTGATTAACAAATCAAATTACTGCATCTTAGGTAAACCTAATACAGACAATACTGCGAAAAACTTCTGTTGCAAATATTTGGACCACAGATCCATCTTACCACCCTCCAACCGACACCCCCAACCAATCACGATGGTGTGTGTCCCATTAATACCTGGGGATTGGAGAGAGAGAGAGAAATTAAGTCAGTAACACATAATACAGCATCATAAAAAACATTTCAAGCTGAAAATTTCATTCATCCCCTTGGGGTTGATGGACTCCAACTTTTCTCATCCTTCTGTAGGAGAATCCGGTCTCTGTTCCCACCTCTCTGCAGCGGTGGTACGTGGTCCAAAACTAGCCATCTTAACTGTGACACCCTATGTCCGCATTCAAAACAATGTCGGGCTACTGGGGTGTCACAGCTTTTTTCTCCTGGCTTATAACCACGAATGTCACCCTTATGCTCCTGAATCCTAGATTTTACTATTCTGGTGGTTTTTCCCACATAGAACATCCCACAAGGGCATTTCAAGGCATAAACAACAAACATGCTGTTGCATGTATACATTGAGTTAATCTTTATTCTGACACCAGAGTATGGATGTTCAACATAAGCGCCTTTTATAATTGCATGGCAGCAATTACACTCCAAACAGGGAAAAGTACCCCTTTTCCCTGTCAGATCACCAATACATTGTTTCCTGGTTGACAGATCAACCCTGCTCACCCTGTCACGTATTGTTTTACCTTTCTTGTAGGAGAATAAAGGTGGCTCAGTGAATAACATTCCAAAACTTGGGTCATGCTGAAGTATGGGCCAATACTTCATAACGACCCCCTTAATCATTCCAGACTGTTTACAGAATGTCTGCCCGAACAGGATCTTGTTTTTACTATGGTTGTTCCCCTGTCTACTACTATTCAATAGGTTATCTCTTGAGATTTGAGCCACCTCCTTCTCCACTTTCTCAAGCTCACCTTTCTTGTACCCCTTCTCTAGAAATCTGTTAGTAATCCGTTCTGCAGCAACTCTGTATCCATGGTCTGTGGATGCGACTCTCCTTGCCCTAAGATATTGCCCCTTAGGGATACCTTTCACCACTGCGGAGTCATGGAAACTGTCCGTTCTTGATTGTTGCGATCAGTCGGTTTCGTATACAAATCCGTATGTAACCCCTGGGGTGAAACCGAGATCGCCACATCTAGATAGTGGATAACCTCTGTGGAGTGTTCCAACGTAAATGTAATGGTTGGGTGCACATGATTTGCCTCATCCACCACTTCCCTCAGAGTTTCCACTGGACCCTTCCATAAAATTAGAATATCATCCACAAACCGCAGATACCCGTGTATCATGTGACAATATTTGGGATTCTCAATAAACATTGATTCCTCTAGTTTATGCATGAAAAGGTTTGCAAAAGAGGGAGCTACAGGGGACCCCATGCTCGTGCCCTGTTTCTGTAAATAGAAATCATCACAAAATGTAAAGTAATTATTCCTCAGTACTAACTCTAGGCAATCGAGGACAAAGTATATCAGGTGATGGTTCATTGTGGTGTCCAGTAATGCATCTTCTACCACATCCATCCCTTCCTCAGGCGGGATTGAGGTGAATAAGCTCTGTACATCAAGTGTGGCTAAAACCAAACCTGACACCTGCCTGAGTGTTCCCAATCTTTGTAGCAAGTTTGTGGTGTCCTTTAACCCCCTTGGTGGTATGAAAAATACCGCCAGGGGGAAGCGCAGCAGTTTAAAAAAAAAAAATATTTTTTAATCATGTAGCGAGCCGAGGGCTCGCCTTCGGCGATCTCCGATCAGGAAATCCCGTTCAAAGACCGAGAATTCCTGGAGGGCTTCCCCCGTCGCCATGGCGACGGGGCGGGATGACGTCACCGACGTCAGCGACGTCGGGACGTCATTGGGAGACTCGATCCACCCCTCGGCGCTGCCAGCTAGCAAAGTGCTAGCTGCGTCCAGCAAAACAAAAATTATGTAAATCGGCCCAGCAGGGCCTGAGCGGCACCCTCCGGCGGCTTACCCCGTGTCACACACGGGGTTACCGCTAAGGAGGTTAAACACACCGGTATTGCCTTTACCAAGTCTTGCAAATACACATCCACAAATTTAGATAGAGGGTAGAGCAATGACCCTATAGCGGACACAATGGGGCGACCAGGTGGGTTTTCCAGACCTTTATGGATCTTTGGCAATAAGTACAATAAAGGTATTCTAGGAGATTCCACACTCAAAAAGTCAACTGCATTTTTAGTAATGAGACCGTTCAACATTGCATCATTAATCAACATATCAATCTTTTTCTTAATATCCCATGTAGGATCAGCAGCACACTTAACATAGTGACCCTGTATTTGGAGTTGTCTTAGACCTTCTGCAATATAAAGTGCTCTATCCTGAACCACAGTGGCTCCCCCCTTATCTGCTTTCAGGATGATGATTTGATCATTTTGACTGACTGCAGTGCTTTTTGTTCAGATGCACATAGATTCTGGCCTCTCACATCCCCACTTTTGGATCATACTTTTTTAACCTCCTGCATCAGTAAGCTCTCAAAGGTTTTTAACGCTGGTGAAGAAATGTCAGGAATCCATGTGCTCTTATTCCTTAAGACCTCAGTCTGCTGCACAGCTACAGTATCTTTAAAGATAACCTAAAGTCAAAAAAAAAAATGAGATGAACTCACCTGGGGCTTCCCTCAGCCCCCTGCAGACGATCGGTGCCCTCGCAGCTCCGGTCCGATGCTTCTGGACCCGCCGGCGACGACTTCCGGTTTCGCCGTCACCGGCCGACAAGCATGGGAACGCGAGTGATTCTTCGCGTTCCCAGCCTGTATATCGCCCCCTATGCTGCTATTGCCTCAGATATCTGACTGTTTGGCCGTATCGGTGGGTCGTGTCTGAACGGCGGTCATTTCCACGCTGTGCAGATTTCTGCGGTCGTTCATCCGGCCTGGACTGTCCAGCGATACGTCTGTTCCTCGGCCTTCCTTTATAAAGTCACCCCCTCTGGGATTACCGGTCATTATTCGCCAGCGATTCTCAGAAAGGTGTGTTATAATAATAATGAATCGAAAGGCTGATATAACATCAATTAACGTCTCCTCTGCCAGATCATCTGCATCATAATGTTTTCATTCCCTCTGCAGAAAGCCGCTGAAATTCTCTTCACGTAACTGATAAATGTACTTTCTAACAAATCTGACAGTTTGCTGAATAACAGAGTAAAATAGGCCTCATTTGGCAATATTTTTGAAAGAAAGCACAATCTGTGGACTGGGTGATGCTGAATCTAGTGGTGCAGCGCTACTGCCATCTAGTGCTTGTTGAGAAAAGTGCTGATTACAGCTGTGTTTTAGCACAGACTGCAATCACAATGCAGGGCTATGGGGTGTTGCACTAAAGCTCTATTCATAGGCATAGCGGTGGAGAGGTGGGGTTACCGCCTTGTGGTCATCGGGTTAAACCACTTGGCATTATGATGTGGGGGTAGACAGATGTTCTTAAAGAGAACCTGAACTGAAAATAAGTAGTTAAAATAACCATACCCAGGTCATACTTATCTCCTGTGTAGTCTACTCCTTAATCTCTTTCTCCTCTCCTGCGTCCCATTTGTCCACTGTGATCAATGGAATTATCCATTCTCCATTTTGAAAATGACAGTTACCCCATAACAGCTTCCTGGTCAGCACACTGTTAAACTGTAATATCACCCACTTGAGCCATAGGGAAACATGGACATTACCTTGCACATTCAGTTGTAACTGACAGCTGTTGATATATAACTGAAAACAACTGGTATATTTCAGTTCTGACAAAATCTTGTCAGAACTGGAAGGGATCACTGTAAGAAGAAAATGGTGAGTTTCTGAGAGGAACGGACGATGAGGTTAGTATGTAATATTCATTTGCAGCTACGTCATGTGTTTATTTTACATAATTTTACTCGCTTCAGGTTCCCTTTAAGGCCCCTTTTATACTTATAGACTTTTTGTGTTGCATTATACTTTCTGCAGGCAGGGTAATGCAACAGCATAGAGTGTATGGGGCCCAGTGCACTAAAAGCATAGCGGATATTTCACAATCCTTATAGCGGATATTTTACAATCCTTATAGTGGATATTTTACCATCCTTATAGTGGATATTTTACCATCCTTATAGCGGATATTTTACAATTCTTATAGGGGATATTTTACCATCCTTATAGGGGATATTTTACCATCCTTATAGGGGATATTTTACCATCCTTAGGCCTGGTTCACATTAGCGTTCGCTGTCCGGATTCGCCTGATCGGATCCGGACCGTATACTGTACAAACGGAACGTACGTTCCGCATAGCAATGCAAAGTCTATGCGGACGTTCACATGCGTACGTTCCGTACAGAACGGAGCCGGATCGGGCCGGATCCTGACCCGAACATGCGGCCATGCTGTGCAATGAGAAACAGATGTTTCTCATCACACTGGCAATAGGACCGCACCGGTCCTATGCCACTTGGGGGGCCCGGACTACACGCCGGTATCCCCCATGCTTGCGGTGCTTTCCGGCACTGCAATGTATCTAGTTCCGGCTACTTTATTGTAGCCGGAACTGATACATTCCGGATCCGCAACTTGTGGCAACTTGTGGCCACTGCAGAGACCCGTACGGTCTCTTTGTGGCCCCCGGACCCGGACACTTGTGTCACAATCCTTATAGCGGTTATTTTACAATCCTTATAGGGGATATTTTACCATCCTTATAGCGGATATTTTACCATCCTTATTGCGGATATTTTACAATCCTTATCTATATATATAATAGACTAAGTGCCTCAACCTTCGAGCAAGAAGAAGAAGTACTTTGCATGAGAAAATTTATGCGTGCTCAAACACCAAGTTTAAGGCCTCTTTTCCACGGACTGTTGAGCTGTGTGCTCAGCAAGCAGTTACCAGGCAGCAGTGAGCAGTTATCATGCAGCAACAAGCAGTTACCAGGCAGCAGTGAGCAGATACCAGGCAGCAACAAGCAGTTACCAGGCAGCAACAAGCAGTTACCAGGCAGCAACAAGCAGTTACCAGGCAGCAGTGAGCAGATACCAGGCAGCAACAAGCAGTTTCCAGGCAGCAGCAAGCTGTTACCAGGCAGCAGTGAGCAGTTGTAAGAGTTTGAGAGACATTTTACTGCCTATTAACTGTCCGTGGAAAAGAGGCCTACCCTAGCAAGTCTGGCTTTGCAAATCTGGCCTAATTGGCTATTCATGAGGTAATGCTCATGCAAATTTGCTTTTGCATGCCAAACTAGGCAGAGTCAAAAAACCAATACCGCAAAGCGGTCGCCCTGCTACATGCCAGTGATGAGCGAAAATGCAAAAATTTATTTCGACAAATTTTTACCGAATTTTTACCTAATTTCGTTTTGACAGGCAAATTTTCCATCTAATTTTTTTCGTTAATTTTCGCCTAATGCCAGTCATTTTCGCGTTACTTGCGTATTATTGCGGACATTTTCCGCATAAGGGCATTAGCGTCCGCATTCAGAGAAGTTTCTTGCGCATTATTGCGGACATTTTTCCGTATAAACGTCCGCGTAAACTGAATTTCCATGCGGATTATTGTGGACATTTTTCCGCATAAGGGCATAAGCATCCACATCCAATGAATTTTCGATGCTGGTCGAAAATGCAAATATTTCTGAAGATTTTTGTGAAAATTCGCCAAAAAACAAAAACGGGATTTTTGATGCGAAAATGACTTAGGCGAAAATTCGCAAGCAACACTGCTACATGCTACATTAGCACTATCCAGGAGCGCCACGGGGAGGATTCCCAATGCCCCCTTTTTATACAACCGGGGGGACCGCGGGGTCCCAGGCTCTCTCACTGCCTGGGAACCACAGCGGCATCCCGGAGGGGGAGGCTAGGTGGCGCAGGCACCCCCCCAAGCGTGGCCAGCGCCGGGAGAGCCGTCTGCACCCACCTCCCAATATTAAAAACAGGCAGTTACCTTAATGTCCATTGCGTTCTGCTACATGCGCATTAACTTGGGGGCACCACATGAGAAAGGAGTGACGCATGGGTCACCCCGAGCTTTAGAGCTCAGGGCTGGCTCACATACAACACTCCGGGGGGGGGGGGGGGGGGGAAGGACAAGCGCAGACAACTAACTCCAGGGCTCACACCACCAGAGCAAGCCACCCACCACCTGCCTCCAAAGGATACAAACAGCGGGGGATGCCGCTGTGGTTCCCAGGCAGTGAGAGAGCCTGGGACCCCGTGGTTCCCCCTGGTTGTATAAAAAGGGGGCATTGGGAATCCTCCCTGTGGCGCTCCTGGATAGTGCTAATGTAGCATGTAGCAGTGTTGCTTGCGAATTTTCGCCGAAGTCATTTTCGCATCGAAAATCCCGTTTTCGTTTTTGGCGAATTTTCACGAAAATCTTCAGAAATATTTGCATTTTTGACCAGCATCGAAAATTAATTGTATAGTTTTTTGACCCTGCATAGTTTGGCATGCAAAAGCAAATGCATATTTGCATGAGCATTGCCTCAATTAGGCCAGATTTGGAAAGCCAGACTTGCTAGGGTTAAACTTGGTGTTTGACCATGCATACATTTTCTAATGGAAAGCCTAAAGGTGCGTACACACATGCGACTATAGTCGTTTGTAACGATCGTTCCCCGATCTTTACCAACGACGATCGTTACAAAAAACGAACCAACGACTATTAAGGCAAACGACGAACGAGGCAAATCGCTACAAAACAAAGTTCTGTCTTGGCGGATTTTTACCACCGACGATCGTTAGCAAAAGTGGCACATCGTTGGAAACGATCGTTCGTACCAGGCTGGACATGCGCATTTCACTTTTTCTCCAAGGAACTTTACAATTTTATGCGCAGGCGCATTAAGTGCTTTTACGTGGTGTAACGTTCGTTCTAACGATGTGATCGTTACACACTTTTTACAACTAACTTTACTTCGGTCGTTCTTTCGTCAATTAAAAGTTCGTTCGTCGTCCTCAACGAACGATCGTTGTCGCATGTGTGTACGTAGCATAAAGGTGGGTACACACATCAGATAAATGTCTTTGGAAAATGAAAGATCACAGACCAATGTTACCCCCTTCCATGTAGTATGAGAGCCATACCTACACAGTCTATTCTATTGAGCTGAACTCCACATCAGATAGAAATCTTACCACCCTCCATGTAGTATGAGAGACACACCTACACAGTCTATTCTATGGAGCTGAACTTCCCATCAGACAGAGATCTTACCCCCTTCCATGTAGTATGAGAGCCATAACTACACAGTCTATTCTATTGAACTGAACTCCCCATCAGATAAAATTTTTTGCATTTTTTGCAAGATGCTGCACACAAAGATGCTGCACACATGCAACAGATCAGTATCTGCAAAAGATCTGTTCCTGCAAAAAAATCAGTTTCTGCAAAATGCATTCATAGTCTATGATATCTGCAGATCTCATGCTGGGCATACACGGTATGCTTTCTACCATGTAATTGAGTCACTGATGGCTCGATTGATAATTTCTGCGTTCGATAGCGGCGGGCAGGACAAAAGAAGAAACAAGTGGAAAATAAGAAAGTGCTCGCGGGGACGAGCGGGAATCGATCCGGGCGCTCGCGGGGACGAGCGGGAATCGAGCCAGCGGCTCGATTACACAGTAGAAAACCTACCATGTATGCCCAGCATAATACACACCTTGTTTGACGGACATTCATCTGCAGATCACACAATCATCTGCAGATCCAAAAATCCATCCTGGTTGATCTGATCTGCAGATGATTCTCCGTTAAACAAGGTGTGTATGAGATCTGCAGATATAGACTATGGGCTTGATTCACAAAAGAGTGCTAATTGTTAGCACGGTCGTTTTCGCGCAAATTTTCGCATTGCGCGCAATCACGAATTTTCGCATGAAACGATAACGTTTTTGAGCGCAAACGCTAATTTTCCTGCAAAATCGGTATCGTTTTTGCGCATAAATTCGCGTTTGCACGCTAAACGTTATCGTTTTGCGCAAAAAATCGTGATCGCGCGCAATGCGAAAATTCGCGCGAAAACGGCCGTGCTAACAGTTAGCACTCTTTTGTGAATCAAGCCCTATGAATGCATTTGGCAGGAACTGATCTTTTGCAGGAACAGATCTTTTGCAGATACTGATCTGTTGCATGTGTACAGCATCTGTGTGTGCAGCATCTTGCAAAGATTTTTATCTGATGGGGAGTTCAGCTCAATAGAATAGACTGTGTAGGTGTGGCTCTCATACTACATGGAAGGGTGTAAGATCTCTGTCTGATGGGGAGTGCAGCTCCATAGAATAGACTGTGTAGGTGTGGCTCTCATACTACATGGAAGGGGGTAAGATTTCTGTCTGATGGGGAGTGCAGCTCCATAGAATAGACTATGTAGGTGTGGCTCTCATACTACATGGAAGGGGGTAAGATTTCTATCTGATGAGGAGTTCAGCTCCATAGAAAAGACTGTGTAGAGTATGGCTCTCATACTACATGAAGGGTGGTAAGATCTCTGATGGGGAGTGCAGCTCCATAGAAAAGACTGTGTAGAGTATGGCTCTCATACTACATGAAGGGTGGTAAGATCTCTGATGGGGAGTGCAGCTCCATAGAATAGACTGTGTAGGCGTGGCTCTCATACTACATGGAAGGGGGTAAGATTTCTGTCTGATGGGGAGTTCAGCTCCATAGAATAGACTGTAGGCGTGGCTCTCATACTACATGGAAGGGGGTAAGATTTCTGTCTGATGGGGAGTGCAGCTCCATAGAATAGACTGTGTAGGTGTGGCTCTCATACTACATGGAAGGGGGTAAGATTTCTGTCTGATGGGGAGTGCAGCTCCATAGAATAGACTGTGTAGGTGTGGCTCTCATACTACATGGAAGGGGGTAAGATTTCTGTCTGATGGGGAGTGCAGCTCCATAGAATAGACTGTGTAGGTGTGGCTCTCATACTACATGGAAGGGGGTAAGATTTCTGTCTGATGGGGAGTGCAGCTCCATAGAATAGACTGTGTAGGTATGGCTCTCATACTACATGGAAGGGGGTAAGATTTCTGTCTGATGGGGAGTGCAGCTCCATAGAATAGACTGTGTAGGTGTGGCTCTCATACTACATGGAAGGGGGTAAGATTTCTGTCTGATGGGGAGTGCAGCTCCATAGAATAGACTGTGTAGGTGTGGCTCTCATACTACATGGAAGGGGGTAAGATTTCTGTCTGATGGGGAGTGCAGCTCCATAGAATAGACTGTGTAGGTGTGGCTCTCATACTACATGGAAGGGGGTAAGATTTCTGTCTGATGGGGAGTGCAGCTCCATAGAATAGACTGTGTAGGTGTGGCTCTCATACTACATGGAAGGGGTAAGATTTCTGTCTGATGGGGAGTGCAGCTCCATAGAATAGACTGTGTAGGTGTGGCTCTCATACTACATGGAAGAGGGTAAGATTTCTGTCTGATGGGGAGTTCAGCTCCATAGAATAGACTGTGTAGGTGTGGCTCTCATACTACATGGAAGGGGGTAAGATTTCTGTCTGATGGGGAGTGCAGCTCCATAGAATAGACTGTGTAGGTGTGGCTCTCATACTACATGGAAGGGGGTAAGATTTCTGTCTGATGGGGAGTTCAGCTCCATAGAATAGACTGTGTAGGTGTGGCTCTCATACTACATGGAAGGGGGTAAGATCTCTGTCTGATGGGGAGTGCAGCTCCATAGAATAGACTGTGTAGGTGTGGCTCTCATACTACATCGAAGGGGGTAAGATTTCTGTCTGATGGGGAGTTCAGCGCCATAGAATAGACTGTGTAGGTGTGGCTCTCATACTACATGGAAGGGGGTAAGATCTCTGTCTGATGGGGAGTGCAGCTCCATAGAATAGACTGTGAAGGTTTGGCTCTCATACTACATGGAAGGGGGTAAGATCTCTGTCTGATGGGGAGTGCAGCTCCATAGAATAGACTGTGAAGGTGTGGCTCTCATACTACATGGAAGGGGGTAAGATTTCTGTCTGATGGGGAGTGCAGCTCAATAGAATAGACTGTGTAGGTGTGGCTCTCATACTACATGGAAGGGGGTAAGATTTCTGTCTGATGGGGAGTGCAGCTCCATAGAATAGACTGTGTAGGTATGGCTCTCATACTACATGGAAGGGGGTAAGATCTCTGTCTGATGGGGAGTGCAGCTCCATAGAATAGACTGTGTAGGTATGGCTCTCATACTACATGGAAGGGGGTAAGATTTCTGTCTGATGGGGAGTGCAGCTCCATAGAATAGACTGTGTAGGTATGGCTCTCATACTACATGGAAGGGGGTAAGATTTCTGTCTGATGAGGAGTGCAGCTCCATAGAATAGACCAGGGGTGCCCACACTTTTTCGGCTCGCGAGCTACTTTAAAATTCGCTGAGGCCAGGAGATCTACCAATGTTTCAAATGCACCCCCCCCCCCCCCCCCCCCCGGAAATGTAGTTAGGTATAGGTCCCTTCATTATAGGTTAGCCGGGTATAGGTCCCTTCAGTATAGATTAGCCAGGTATATGTGTCTTCAGTATAGATTAGCCGAGTATATGTGCCTTCAGTATAGGTTAGCCGGGTATAGGTCCCTTCAGTATAGGTTAGCCGGGTATAGGTCCCTTCAGTATAGGTTAGCCGGGTATAGGTCGCTTCAGTATAGGTTACCTGGGTATAGGTCCCTTCAGTATAGGTTAGCTGGGTATAGGTCCCTTCAGTATAGGTTAGCCGGGTATAGGTCCCTTCAGTATAGGTTACCTGGGTATAGGTCCCTTCAGTATAGGTTAGCTGGGTATAGGTCCCTTCAGTATAGGTTAGCCGGGTATAGGTCCCTTCAGTATAGGTTACCTGGGTATAGGGCCGGTGTCTTCCCGCTGTGGCGTCCAGATCTTCAGGCCTGGCTCCGGTGGGCAGCGTGAGTGGAGTCAGAACTCGGAAGTTTTCCGCCTCTCCGAGTCCCGATTGGCTGCGCGCCTCTCCTCCCGATTGGCTGCGCGCCTCTCCTCCCCTGATTGGCTGCGCGCCGCACCTCTCCTTTCCTGATTGGCTGCGCGCCTCTCCTCCCCTGATTGGCCAGGCTCTCTCCTCCCCTCCCCTGATTGGCCAGGCTCTCTCCTCCCCTCCCCGATTGGCCAGGCTCTCTCCTCCTCTCCGCTGATTGGCCAGGCTCTCTCCTCCAGCGGCCAGCAGCAGAAACTGTGTTATACAGCTGCTGGCTGCTAACTTCAATGGGACGCGGCCAAGAGGCCGCGATCTACCGATCAGGCGGTCGCGATCTACCGGTAGATCGCGATCGACCTATTGGGCACCCCTGGAATAGACTGTGTAGGTGTGGCTCTCATACTACATGGAAGGGGGTAAGATTTCTGTCTGATGGGGAGTGCAGCTCCATAGAATAGACTGTGTAGAGTATGGCTCTCATACTACATGGAAGGGGGTAAGATTTCTGTCTGATGGGGAGTGCAGCTCCATAGAATAGACTGTGTAGGTGTGGCTCTCATACTACATGGAAGGGGGTAAGATTTCTGTCTGATGAGGAGTTCAGCTCCATAGAATAGACTGTGTAGGTGTGGCTCTCATACTACATGGAAGGGGGTAAGATTTCTGTCTGATGGGGAGTGCAGCTCCATAGAATAGACTGTGTAGAGTATGGCTCTCATACTACATGGAAGGGGGTAAGATTTCTGTCTGATGGGGAGTGCAGCTCCATAGAATAGACTGTGTAGGTGTGGCTCTCATACTACATGGAAGGGGTAAGATCTCTGTCTGATGGGGAGTGCAGCTCCATAGAATAGACTGTGTAGGTGTGGCTCTCATACTACATGGAAGGGGGTAAGATTTCTATCTGATGAGGAGTTCAGCTCCATAGAATAGACTGTGTAGAGTATGGCTCTCATACTACATGGAAGGGGGTAAGATTTCTGTCTGATGGGGAGTGCAGCTCCATAGAATAGACTGTGTAGGTGTGGCTCTCATACTACATGGAAGGGGGTAAGATTTCTGTCTGATGGGGAGTGCAGCTCCATAGAATAGACTGTGTAGGTGTGGCTCTCATACTACATGGAAGGGGTAAGATCTCTGTCTGATGGGGAGTGCAGCTCCATAGAATAGACTGTGTAGGTGTGGCTCTCATACTACATGGAAGGGGGTAAGATTTCTATCTGATGAGGAGTTCAGCTCCATAGAATAGACTGTGTAGAGTATGGCTCTCATACTACATGGAAGGGGGTAAGATTTCTGTCTGATGGGGAGTGCAGCTCCATAGAATAGACTGTGTAGGTGTGGCTCTCATACTACATGGAAGGGGGTAAGATTTCTGTCTGATGGGGAGTTCAGCTCCATGGAATAGACTGTGTAGACTGTGTAGGTATGGCTCTCATACTACATGGAAGGGGGTAAGATTGGTCTGTGATCTTTCATTTTCCAAAGACTTTTATCTGATGTGTGTACCCACCTTTATTCTTCTTGCTTCAAGGATGAGGCACGTACTCTATTAGATAGATAGATAGATAGAAGATGCGGCGTATGCCACGACGCGGGTCGGCTAGTATTAATAAAAACAATAAGTGTACCAGTTAACCACCTTCAAATTTGGAATGATAGCACAGCACCGACAATTAGCACCACGTGTTAAAGCCGCAGTGTGCCCCCCCCCAAAAAAAGCACTCAGACTCAGTATAGGTAGGTAGCCAGGTATAGGTGCCTCCAGTATAGGTGGCCAGGTGTTGGTGGCCTCAGTAGAGGTAGCCAGGTGTAGGTGCCCTCCCTCAGTATAGGTATCCAGCTATAGGTGCTCTCAGTATAGGAAGTCAGGTGTAGGTCTCCGCCCATAGGTAGCCAGGCGTCAGTGCCTCCAGTATAGGTAGCCAGGAGTAGGTGCCCTCCCTCCGTTAGATAGCCAGCTCTAGGTGCCCCCTTAGAAGCCGACACCCTGAGTGACTGCTCGGTTGGCTCAGGTGAAAGGCCGGTGTTCCAACATTTTAGCATACCCGACAAAATAGCATACAAATGCTACTGAGCATGTGCAAAGTCATGCAGGGCATACATTAACCCCATAATGCCCATCAGCAGCATTAACCTTTTCAACCCCAGTTAGCTGCCTGTGTGCTGATGTGCAATCTCCACTATCCAAGTGGACATAGAGTTAGAATAAAAAGTTGTCCGAGCGAAGCGAGCGGGCAAGGGGACACTGATTCTACTAACAAGGGGTATATCACTTTAAATGTATGCTGTTTTGTCAATGTATGCTAGTTAGTTGGACCACTGGCTATGCACACTTGCAGTGCAGTTCGGTGGGGTTTGTAGGTTCCTGGAGGGCGGAGTCTGGGGTGCCAGGACATCTGTGCCTATAGGCTCCTGTGATGTAAATCCAGGCCTGCATACATGGAGGGCGGAGTCTAGGGTGCCAGGACATAAGTGCCTATAGGCTCCTGTGATGTAAATCCGGGCCTGCATGCATGGAGGGCGGAGTCTAGGGGGCCAGGACATCTGTGCCTATAGTTACATAGTTATTTTGGTTGAAAAAAGACATACGTCCATCGAGTTCAACCAGTACAAAGTACAACACCAGCCTGCTCCCTCACATATCCCTGTTGATCCAGAGGAAGGCGAAAAAACCCTTACAAGGCATGGTCCAATTAGCCCCTAAAGGGAAAAATTCCTTCCCGACTCCAGATGGCAATCAGATAAAATCCCTGGATCAACATCATTAGGCATTACCTAGTAATTGTAGCCATGGATGTCTTTCAATGCAAGGAAAGCATCTAAGCCCCCTTAAGGGCTGGTTCAGACGGACGTTTGCAGAGCGTTTACAGCCAGCGTTCAGGGCTTGGTGTTAAACGCTCCCATTCAAGTGAATGGGAGCGTTTGTACCAAGCTTTCAAGCGCGTTTACACAAACGCGGCGTTTGTGTCCCGATTTTCCCTGGCGTTCAAGGAGCCCCTGGAAGCTACATGTAGCTTCCAGGGGAGGTTAACCGCGACGGCTAATGTCCCCCTAGGGGAAGAAAAAACGCGACCGCATCCAAACGCACACGAACGCTGCTGAACGCGACGCCAGCAAACGCAACGCCTCCAAACGTCCGTCTGAACCAGCCCTTAAATGCAGGTATAGAGTTTGCCATAACGACTTCCTGTGGCAATGCATTCCACATCTTAATCACTCTAACTGTAAAGAACCCTTTCCTAAATAAATGGCTAAAACGTTTTTCCTCCATGCGCAGATCATGTCCTCTAGTCCTTTGAGAAGGCCTAGGGACAAAAAGCTCATCCGCCAAGCTATTATATTGCCCTCTGATGTATTTATACATGTTAATTAGATCCCCTCTAAGGCGT
Organism: Hyperolius riggenbachi; assembly: GCF_040937935.1. NCBI lineage: Eukaryota > Metazoa > Chordata > Amphibia > Anura > Hyperoliidae > Hyperolius > Hyperolius riggenbachi. Next base: position 5,445,386 of record NC_090654.1, on the reverse strand, counting down.
CTTTTCTCTAGACTAAATAAACCCAGTTTATCTAACCTTTCTTGATAAGTGAGACCTTCCATCCCATGTATCAATTTTGTTGCTCGTCTCTGCACCTGCTCTAAAACTGCAATATCTTTTTTTGTAATGTGGTGCCCAGAACTGAATTCCATATTCCAGATGTGGCCTTACTAGGCTGTATGCAGGCTCCTGTGATGTAAATCCAGGCCTGCAATAATGGAGGGCGGAGTCTAGGGTGCCAGGACATCTGTGCCTATTAGCAGGGCCGGGCCGAGGCATAGGCTGGAGAGGCTCCAGCCTCAGGGCGCAGGGTACGAGGGGGCGCAGAATTCATTCAGCTGTCATTCCTAATTGTGTTTGAAGCAGAAATAAATAAGAAAAGGGGATACATGACAGTGACTGCAAGCCAGATAACTACATATTAAGGTGTTGGGGAGGTTGTGGGCCCTGTGGTGCCTCTTAGTTTAATAGCAATCAGCGTGTGACGGCTGGGGTGGGAGGGATGGAGGGGCGCACTTTGGTGTCTCAGCCTTGGGTGCTGGAGGACCTTGTCCCGGCTCTGCCTATTAGTGTTGTCCGGATCATGAACGATTCGGATCTTTGATCTGAATCTCTTTTGTGAGTCGAATTATCCGAATCATCAAAATGAGTGATTCGGATCGTAAAGTGGGCGGGGCCAGGAGCGGCACACCCCCCTCTCTCAGCGGGCAGCGGGGTCCTGGAAGCAGAGCAGGGATGGATCGCTCTGTTGGAGGGGAGCCAGCCTTGCAGGGACAGGTAGATCAGAGAGAGGGGACATGGGTGCCACTGCCAGATATGTGTAGAGCACACATACTGACTATAATGTGCTGCTCATTATAGGCTGTCTGTTCCATAGTTGTGCACAGTGAACACATTGGAAGCTTTTGGCTCAGCACAGCTCAGTAACTTTGCAGGCACTGTGATTGCTGCGCAATATGATCCTCCTGCACTGCTCTATACAGCTGCACTTATCTTCTGGGAATGCTTCGGGGAATGGGAGTTGGGAGTACACAGATGAGCATATAGGTGAAATGTATGTAAAGCATATGATTGCAGCATGTGGATATTGTGGGCAAACATTTCTGCTCTCTGCTCGTCCCTCCTCCCTCCACTCCCTGCCCTCTGTCCATCTTCTCCCCTTCTCTGTGTGTCCACCCCCCTCCCCTTCTCCTGTCCTGCTAGTCATTTCACCCCGAATGCTTCCCTAGTAAAATGATCCGAGATTCGGATCAAAGATCCGGATCTCTTCAATGATCCGATTCGACTCATCCGGATCATTGAAAAGATCCGAACTTCCCATCTCTAAATTCTCTAGTGGTCTCTAGTGTTGTCCGGATCATGAACGATTCGGATCTTTGATCCGAATCTATTTTATGAGTCAATCATCCGAATCATCAAAATGAGTGATTCGGATCGCAAAAGGGGCGGGGCCAGGAGCGACACGCCCCCTCTCAGCGGGCAGCGGGGTTCGGGAAGCAGAGCTGAGATGGATCGCTCTGTTGGAGGGGAGCCAGCCTTGCAGGGACAGGTAGATGAGAGAGAGGGGACATGGGTGCCACTGCCAGATAGGTGTAGAGCACACATACTGGCTGAAATGTGCTGCCCATTATAGGCTGTCTGTTCCGTAGTGCTGCACAGTGATCACATTGGAAGCTTTTGGCTCAGCTCAGCACAGCTCAGTAACTTTGCAGGCACTGTGATTGCTGTGCAATATGATCCTCCTGCACTCGGCTCTATACAGCTGCACTTATCTTCTGGGAATGCTTTCTTTCACTGTGCGACGTTTGCAGTCAAAGTGTACAGATGAACATATAGGTGAAATATATGTAAAGCATATGATTGCAGCATGTGGGTATTACGTGCAAACATTTCTGCTCTCTGCTCCTCCCTTCTCTGTCCACTCCCTGCCCTCTGTCCATCTTCTCCCCTTCTCTGTGTGTCCACTCCCTCCCCTTCTCCTGTCCACAGACCTGTCCTGCTGTTCATTTCACCCCCGAATGCTTCCGGTAGTAAAATGATCCGAGATTTGGATCAAAGATCCGGATCTCTTCAATGATCCGATTCGAATCATCCGGATCATTGAAAAGATCCGAACTTCCCATCTCTAGTGGTCTCCACAGGCAGGGGGCGGGGCGTTCTTTTCAGTCAGTCAGGCAGGGGGCGGTGTCCTCACTCGGGCAGCCTCGTCAGTCAGTCAGGCAGGGGGTGGAGCATTCAGGCAGGAGGCGGGGACGTGTCCTCAGTAAGGCCGGAGACGGTGGGATCTCCTCACTCAGGCGGGGGGCGGGGTTTGGTCTGTCAGACGGGCAGAGTGGGTGGAGCAGTCAGGCAGGGGGGCGGGACGTACTCGTCAGTCAGGGGGTAGAGCAGGAGGCGGTGCCTCCGTCCTCACGCCGGGGACCGCTCCGGTCTCATCAGTCAGCTGGGAAGGAAGTGGAGCAGAAGGCGGGGCCTGCGTCTTCAGTCGGGCCGGGGGCGGTGCTGTCTCCTCAGTCAGAGGGTGGAGCGGGAGGCGGGGCCAGCGTCCTCAGTCAGGCCGGGGGTGGGCTCGTCAGTCAGCAGGACAGGGGGTGGAGCAGGAGGCGGGGCGGTCTCGTCAGTCATCAGAGCAGCGGGAGGCGGGCCGGGGCCGTCTCGTAAGTCAGCAGGACAGGGGGCGGAGCGGGAGGCGGGCCGGGGCGGTCTCGTAAGTAAGCAGGGCGGAGCGGGAGGCGGGCCGGTCTCGTCAGTCAACAGGGCAGGAGGCGGGGCGGCTTGTAAGTCAGCAGGGCAGGAGGCGGGGCGGCTCGTAAGTCAGCAGGGCAGGGGGCGGAGCCGGGGGCGGTCTCGTAAAGGAGGGGGCGGGTCCGGCAGGGCTGCCGCTGCTGTAGTTCCGCAGTGTCGGCACACACGTCACGTGGTGCGCTCCCGGGCCCCCGGCATGCAGCCCCCGCTGGAGTCGGACGATGTGTATGACTTCCTGTTTAAGCTGGTTCTGGTCGGGGATGCCGGGGTCGGGAAGACGTGCGTCGTGCAGAGATTCAAGAGCGGCGTGTTTGTGGAGAGACAGGGCAACACCATCGGGGTGGACTTCACTATGAAGAGCCTGGAGATCCAGGGCAAGAGGGTGAAGGTGAGGGGACTACAACTCCCAGCATTATACCCGTGTGTGTATGGGAGGGGGGACTACAACTGCCAGCATTATATCTGTGTGTATGGGAGGGGAGGACTACAACTGCCAGCATGCCCTGCCTTATATGGAGGGGAGGACTACAACTGCCAGCATGCCCTGCCTTATATGGAGGGGGGACTACAACTGCCAGCATGCCCTGCCTTATATGGAGGGAGGACTACAACTGCCAGAATGCCCTGCCTTATATGGAGGGGAGGACTACAACTGCCAGCATGCCCTGCCTTATATGGAGGGGGGACTACAACTGCCAGCATGCCCTGCCTTATATGGAGGGAGGACTACAACTGCCAGCATGCCCTGCCTTATTTGGAGGGGGGGACTACAACTGCCAGCATTATATCTGTGTGTATGGGGGACTACAACTGCCAGCATGCCCAGCTGTGTGTGTGTGTGTGTGTCTATGGGGGGGACTACAACTGCCAGCATTGTGTGTGTGTCTGTCTGTCTATGGGGGTAAGACTACAACTACCAGCATGCCCAGCCTTATGTTTGTCTGCATGGGGGGTTAGGAGACTGCCATTATGCCCTGCTATGTATGTATGTGTGAGGGGACTACAACCACCAGTATGCCCTCTGTGTATGGGGGGGGGGGGGGGAAGCTACAACTACCAGCATGCCCAACCATATATTATGTGTGTAGCAGTGGCTGGATGGTGTAATGGTTAAGGGTTCTGCCTCTTACACAGGAGACCTGGGTTCACATCTTGGCTCTTCCTGTTCTGTAAGCCAGCACCTATACAGTAAGGAGACATTGGGCAAGACTGCTGCTGCCTATAGAGCGCCCTCTATTTGCTGCAACTCTGGCCTAACACTGCTACTGTTTATACCATCCCCTAGTGGCGTCAGCTCTGGTGCTTGGAATCTGCCAGGAGAAAATGTTATTCATCTTGTCTATAGGGGACTACAACTACCAGCATGCCTTGCTATTTGTGTAGGGGAGCTACAGCTACCAGCAAGCCCATGGTGGAGGATATTACCTCTCCTCGTCTCACAATGCTGCTCGTTGGCCTCGGGGGTCCCTCTCTTCCGGTCCTCTGAAGTGTTTGATGGAATCCTTCAGTCGATCACTTGCCCTGGGAGTTCCGCCAAACGACGCTGCGCAACTGAGAACCGCACAGCACAAATTCTGACCCGTGCATGTAGCGAAGTGATCGTTCGTCCACTTATGCCTGCGCAGTTCAGAATCACTCAGCGCCGCGCGGAGGGACTTCCGAAAGGCTGGAGAGGTGAGAGGGCTGGGCACAGGAGGGACCCCAGGGACAGCGAGCAGCATCCGGACCCTCTGGGGGGAGGTAGGCCACCATCCACGGGCTTCATTCGGTATAGTTTCCTCTGGGCCACGGGTACTTTAAGGACAACTGAAGTGAGGGACATATGGAAGCTGCCATATTTATTTCCTGTTAGACAATACCAGTTGCCTGGCTGTCCTGCTGATCTCTCTGGCTGCAGTAGTGTCTGAATCACACACCTGAAACAAGCATGCAGCTAATCCAGTCAGACTTCAGTCACCTGATCTGCTGCATGCTTGTTCAGGGGCTGTGGCTATTACAGGATCAGCAGGACAGCCAGGCAACTGGTATTGCTTAGAAGGGAATAAATATGACAGCCCCCTGTTCTTCTCACTTCAGTTGTCCTTTAAAGGGACTCCGAGACCCTCTCATGGGCCTTTAAGCCAGACAACTTCCAACAAGGTGGTGCTATGACCCCTCTGGAGGAGCCTCTTGCAATGGCCATGCGTGTCACTTCCTCTTCCTGCTTCATTCAGTGATGCACTTCTCTAACAGAGAAGACAGGGGTGACCCGGAAGTTATAGCAGAGCCAAGATGGCAGCCGCGATTTTTAAATTTAAATTGAGCGAAAACCGTGTAGAACGGCGATTCAGGCATCAAATGAAAGCGAAGAGAGCATAAGCTGCATGCAGAAAGGTATGCATCTTTAAGCACTTAGCAGTACTGGCCGGAGTCTTAGAGGCGTGCCCATGAGAGGTGCTCGGAGCCCCTTTAAGTAAAGCCACCAGTGATTTGTGATGTTGGGGCACCTGGAGGGTATGAGGGGAGGGGGGGGTGATTGGGGGGCATTCAGACCCCACACAGAGGCAATGGACTGTGCGTTCCTACTACCGCATCTATCACCATAACGTGCGCACCTGTGCTCCAGCTGCGTATAGTGACAAGATATATATACACTGTACAGCTATAAATAATAATATTGCCGCACTACCTTTATATAAAGCTGGCCGCACACGCTCAGACCGCTACCTAATGGGGTATGTTCCCTAAACTGCAGTAAGCGGAATAACGACCGCGCAATGAGTAGAGCGTAATGCGTGACGCCGTGCGTTACACGCTGCTCCGCTCGTGATAAGATGTCGCCCCAAGTTATCCCGCTTACTGCAGTGTAGTGAATGTATCCCATTGGATGGCAATTCTGGTCAATCCCTCTGTGACGTGAATCTGATCAGAGAGGCCTCGATTTCAACCACACACAGAATGGTTTTCAGCATAAAATCTGCTGAGCTGCAGCGTTACGATACTACAGGTCTACCACCGCTCCTGCGAGATTTTCCGATTGATCGTATCTGTCGGTCACTTTTCTGCCAAAATTGATCTAAACTGCGACGGGTGTGGCCTGTTGTGCTGTAGATTCCCGGCAGGTTCGATTAGAGTGATCACATCTGCCGGGAAGGTGGATGTGTGTATGGCCTGGGTTACTGGCCCTGTAGCAGGGCACGCAGTCTGGTCAGGAGAGGCAGAAGCACCAGGACTTTTGTGCCTTTCCTGAGAGGGAGCACAGACAGCAGTAAAATCTGCTCCCCCTTGCTGTGTGTATTGCAGCTTGGTGAGGTGGCCAGCAGTGCTGCTTCCCTGTTTGTTTTGTAAGGTTGTGTTTGTCTCCAGGAACCTCCCCCGCCCTCTGTCACTTTACATGGGGGGAGGGGGGGGGGGGTCAGTGGTTCAGCAGGTTCAGCATACAGCGTCCTTCCATGGGGCGGTCAGCCTCTGAATATGAGGCAGCTTACACAATAGGTGCAGGGTGGCTGGGACTTGTGGTTCAGCATGCAGTGTCCCTCCATGGGGCGGAGCTTACACAATAGGTGCAGGGTGGCTGGGACTTGTGGTTCAGCAGGCAGCGTCCCTCCATGGGGCGGAGCTTACACAATAGGTGCAGGGCGGCTGGGACTTGTGGTTCAGCAGGCAGCGTCCCTCCATGGGGCGGAGCTTACACAATAGAAGCAGGGTGCCTGGGACTTGTGGTTCAGCATGCAGTGTCCCTCCATGGCGCAGAGCTTACACAATAGGTGCAGGGCGGCTGGGACTTGTGGTTCAGCATGCAGTGTCCCTCCATGGGGCGGAGCTAACACAATAGGGGCAGGGTGGCTGGGACTTGTGGTTCAGCAGGCAGCGTCCCTCCATGGGACGGAGCTAACACAATAGGAGCAGGGTGGCTGGGACTTGTGGTTCAGCATGCAGCGTCCCTCCATGGGGTGGAGCTTACACAATAGGGGCAGGGTGGCTGGGACTTGTGGTTCAGCAGGCAGCGTCCCTCCATGGGGCGGAGCTAACACAATAGGTGCAGGGCGGCTGGGACTTGTGGTTCAGCATGCAGTGTCCCTCCATGGGGCGGAGCTTACACAATAGGGGCAGGGTGGCTGGGACTTGTGGTTCAGCAGGCAGTGTCCCTCCATGGGGCGGAGCTTACACAATAGGAGCAGGGTGGCTGGGACTTGTGGTTCAGCAGGCAGCGTCCCTCCATGGGGCGGAGCTTACACAATAGGAGCAGGGTGGCTGGGACTTGTGGTTCAGCATGCAGTGTCCCTCCATGGGGTGGAGCTTACACAATAGGTGCAGGGCGGCTGGGACTTGTGGTTCAGCAGGCAGTGTCCCTCCATGGGGCGGAGCTTACACAATAGGAGCAGGGTGGCTGGGACTTGTGGTTCAGCATGCAGCGTCCCTCCATGGGGCGGAGCTTACACAATAGGAGCAGGGTGGCTGGGACTTGTGGTTCAGCATGCAGCGTCCCTCCATGGGGCGGAGCTTACACAATAGGTGCAGGGTGGCTGGGACTTGTGGTTCAGCATGCAGCGTCCCTCCATGGGGCGGAGCTTACACAATAGGAGCAGGGCTGCTGGGACTTGTGGTTCAGCATGCAGCGTCCCTCCATGGGGTGGAGCTTACACAATAGGGGCAGGGTGGCTGGGACTTGTGGTTCAGCAGGCAGTGTCCCTCCATGGGGCGGAGCTTACACAATAGGTGCAGGGTGACTGGGACTTGTGGTGCAGCATGCAGTGTCCCTCCATGGGGCGGAGCTTACACAATAGGAGCAGGGTGGCTGGGACTTGTGGTTCAGCATGCAGTGTCCCTCCATGGGGCGGAGCTAACACAATAGGAGCAGGGCGGCTGGGACTTGTGGTTCAGCATGCAGCGTCCCTCCATGGGGCGGAGCTAACACAATAGGAGCAGGGTGGCTGGGACTTGTGGTTCAGCATGCAGTGTCCCTCCATGGGGCGGAGCTAACACAATAGGAGCAGGGCGGCTGGGACTTGTGGTTCAGCATGCAGCGTCCCTCCATGGGGCGGAGCTAACACAATAGGGGCAGGGTGGCTGGGACTTGTGGTTCAGCATGCAGTGTCCCTCCATGGGGCGGAGCTTACACAATAGGAGCAGGGTGGCTGGGACTTGTGGTTCAGCATGCAGTGTCCCTCCATGGGGCGGAGCTTACACAATAGGGGCAGGGTGGCTGGGACTTGTGGTTCAGCATGCAGTGTCCCTCCATGGGGTGGAGCTTACACAATAGGTGCAGGGTGGCTGGGACTTGTGGTTCAGCAGGCAGTGTCCCTCCATGGGGCGGAGCTTACACAATAGGGGCAGGGTGGCTGGGACTTGTGGTTCAGCATGCAGTGTCCCTCCATGGGGCAGAGCTTACACAATAGGTGCAGGGTGGCTGGGACTTGTGGTTCAGCATGCAGCGTCCCTCCATGGGGCGGAGCTTACACAATAGGGGCAGGGTGGCTGGGACTTGTGGTTCAGCAGGCAGTGTCCCTCCATGGGGCGGAGCTTACACAATAGGATCAGGGGGGCTGGGACTTGTGGTTCAGCAGGCAGCGTCCCTCCATGGGGCGGAGCTTACACAATAGGAGCAGGGCAGCTGGGACTTGTGGTTCAGCATGCAGCGTCGCTCCATGGGGCGGAGCTTACACAATAGGGGCAAGGTGGCTGGGACTTGTGGTTGAGCATGCAGCGTCCCTCCATGGGGCGGAGCTTACACAATAGGTGCAGGGCGGCTGGGACTTGTGATTCAGCAGGCAGTGTCCCTCCATGGGGCGGAGCTTACACAATAGGTGCAGGGTGGCTGGGACTTGTGGTTCAGCATGCAGCGTCCCTCCATGGGGCGGAGCTTACACAATAGGAGCAGGGCGGCTGGGACTTGTGGTTCAGCATGCAGCGTCCCTCCATGGGGCGGAGCTTACACAATAGGTGCAGGGTGGCTGGGACTTGTGGTTCAGCAGGCAGCGTCCCTCCATGGGGCGGAGCTTACACAATAGGTGCAGGGTGGCTGGGACTTGTGGTTCAGCATGCAGCGTCCCTCCATGGGGCGGAGCTTACACAATAGGCGCAGGGCGGCTGGGACTTGTGGTTCAGCATGCAGCGTCCCTCCATGGGGCGGAGCTTACACAATAGGTGCAGGGCGGCTGGGACTTGTGGTTCAGCATGCAGTGTCCCTCCATGGGGCGGAGCTTACACAATAGGTGCAGGGCGGCTGGGACTTGTGGTTCAGCATGCAGCGTCCCTCCATGGGGCGGAGCTTACACAATAGGTGCAGGGCGGCTGGGACTTGTGGTTCAGCATGCAGTGTCCCTTCATGGGGCGGAGCTTACACAATAGGGGCAGGGTGGCTGGGACTTGTGGTTCAGCATGCAGCGTCCCTCCATGGGGCGGAGCTTACACAATAGGAGCAGGGAGGCTGGGACTTGTGGTTCAGCATGCAGTGTCCCTCCATGGCGCAGAGCTTACACAATAGGAGCAGGGTGGCTGGGACTTGTGGTTCAGCATGCAGCGTCCCTCCATGGGGCGGAGCTTACACAATAGGAGCAGGGAGGCTGGGACTTGTGGTTCAGCATGCAGTGTCCCTCCATGGCGCAGAGCTTACACAATAGGAGCAGGGAGGCTGGGACTTGTGGTTCAGCATGCAGTGTCCCTCCATGGGGCGGAGCTTACACAATAGGTGCAGGGCGGCTGGGACTTGTGGTTCAGCAGGCAGTGTCCCTCCATGGGGCGGAGCTTACACAATAGGCGCAGGGCGGCTGGGACTTGTGATTCAGCAGGCAGTGTCCCTCCATGGGGCGGAGCTCACACAATAGGCGCAGGGCGGCTGGGACTTGTGGTTCAGCATGCAGTGTCCCTCCATGGGGCGGAGCTTACACAATAGGCGCAGGGCGGCTGGGACTTGTGGTTCAGCATGCAGCGTCCCTCCATGGGGCGGAGCTTACACAATAGGTGCAGGTCGGCTGGGACTTGTGGTTCAGCATGCAGCGTCCCTCCATGGGGCGGAGCTTACACAATAGGTGCAGGGCGGCTGGGACTTGTGGTTCAGCATGCAGCGTCCCTCCATGGGGCGGAGCTTACACAATAGGAGCAGGGCAGCTGGGACTTGTGGTTCAGCATGCAGTGTCCCTCCATGGGGCGGAGCTTACACAATAGGGGCAGGGTGGCTGGGACTTGTGGTTCAGCATGCAGCGTCCCTCCATGGGGCGGAGCTTACACAATAGGTGCAGGGCGGCTGGGACTTGTGATTCAGCAGGCAGTGTCCCTCCATGGGGCGGAGCTTACACAATAGGAGCAGGGTGGCTGGGACTTGTGGTTCAGCATGCAGTGTCCCTCCATGGGGCGGAGCTTACACAATAGGTGCAGGGCGGCTGGGACTTGTGGTTCAGCATGCAGCGTCCCTCCATGGGGCGGAGCTTACACAATAGGTGCAGGGCGGCTGGGACTTGTGGTTCAGCATGCAGCGTCCCTCCATGGGGCGGAGCTTACACAATAGGCGCAGGGTGGCTGGGACTTGTGATTCAGCAGGCAGTGTCCCTCCATGGGACGGAGCTTACACAATAGGCGCAGGGCGGCTGGGACTTGTGGTTCAGCATGCAGTGTCCCTCCATGGGGCGGAGCTTACACAATAGGCGCAGGGCGGCTGGGACTTGTGGTTCAGCATGCAGTGTCCCTCCATGGGGCGGAGCTTACACAATAGGAGCAGGGAGGCTGGGACTTGTGGTTCAGCATGCAGTGTCCCTCCATGGCGCAGAGCTTACACAATAGGAGCAGGGAGGCTGGGACTTGTGGTTCAGCATGCAGTGTCCCTCCATGGGGCGGAGCTTACACAATAGGTGCAGGGCGGCTGGGACTTGTGGTTCAGCAGGCAGTGTCCCTCCATGGGGCGGAGCTTACACAATAGGGGCAGGGTGGCTGGGACTTGTGGTTCAGCATGCAGTGTCCCTCCATGGGGCGGAGCTTACACAATAGGCGCAGGGCGGCTGGGACTTGTGATTCAGCAGGCAGTGTCCCTCCATGGGGCGGAGCTTACACAATAGGCGCAGGGCGGCTGGGACTTGTGGTTCAGCATGCAGTGTCCCTCCATGGGGCGGAGCTTACACAATAGGCGCAGGGCGGCTGGGACTTGTGGTTCAGCATGCAGCGTCCCTCCATGGGGCGGAGCTTACACAATAGGTGCAGGTCGGCTGGGACTTGTGGTTCAGCATGCAGCGTCCCTCCATGGGGCGGAGCTTACAAAATAGGTGCAGGGCGGCTGGGACTTGTGGTTCAGCATGCAGCGTCCCTCCATGGGGCGGAGCTTACACAATAGGAGCAGGGCGGCTGGGACTTGTGGTTCAGCATGCAGTGTCCCTCCATGGGGCGGAGCTTACACAATAGGGGCAGGGTGGCTGGGACTTGTGGTTCAGCATGCAGTGTCCCTCCATGGGGCGGAGCTTACACAATAGGGGCAGGGTGGCTGGGACTTGTGGTTCAGCATGCAGCGTCCCTCCATGGGGCGGAGCTTACACAATAGGAGCAGAGTGGCTGGGACTTGTGGTTCAGCATGCAGTGTCCCTCCATAGGGCGGAGCTTACACAATAGGTGCAGGGTGGCTGGGACTTGTGGTTCAGCATGCAGTGTCCCTCCATGGGGCGGAGCTTACACAATAGGCGCAGGGTGGCTGGGACTTGTTGTTCAGCATGCAGTGTCCCTCCATGGGGCGGAGCTTACTCAATAGGTGCAGGGTGGCTGGGACTTGTGGTTCAGCATGCAGCGTCCCTCCATGGGGCGGAGCTTACACAATAGGTGCAGGGTGGCTGGGACTTGTGGTTCAGCAGGCAGTTTCCCTCCATGGGGCGGAGCTTACACAATAGGAGCAGGGTGACTGGGACTTGTGGTTCAGCATGCAGTGTCCCTCCATGGGGCGGAGCTTACACAATAGGAGCAGGGTGGCTGGGACTTGTGGTTCAGCAGGCAGTGTCCCTCCATGGGGCGGAGCTTACACAATAGGAGCAGGGTGGCTGGGACTTGTGGTTCAGCATGCAGTGTCCCTCCATGGGGCGGAGCTTACACAATAGGAGCAGGGTGGCTGGGACTTGTGGTTCAGCATGCAGCGTCCCTCCATGGGGCGGAGCTTACACAATAGGAGCAGGGTGGCTGGGACTTGTGGTTCAGCATGCAGTGTCCCTCCATGGGGCGGAGCTTACACAATAGGTGCAGGGCGGCTGCCGGCTGGGACTTGTGGTTCAGCAGGCAGTGTCCCTCCATGGGGCGGTCAGCCTCTGTATATGAGGAGGCAGCTTACACAATAGGCGGCAGGGACTGATGGCCTGGGGCCTCTGCTGCTGTTTGCTCAGGTTGGTCACATGTCCTTTGTTGCTCACTGGAGGAAGGTTTCTCTCTCACAATGAGGACATCACATCCTGTTGTGTCGCAGCTGCTGCCTCTAGCTGAGGATTAAAGTGCGACTCCGCTGTCTGAAGAGGCAGCGCCCCCCACCTGTATAAACTGCTACTGGATTTACTGAAAATAGACATGCCATAAAGCTCACCTGAACTGAGAGGTATATGGAGGCTGCCATATATATTTCCAGTTACACAATACCAGTTGCCTGGCAGCCCTGCTGACCTCTCTGGCTACAGTAATGTCTGAATCACACACCTGAAACAAGCATGCAGCTAATCCAGTCTGACGTCAGTCAGAGCACCTGATCTGCTGCATGCTTGGTCAGGGGCTATGGCTAAATGTATTACAGGCACAGGATCAGCAGGACAGCCAGGCAATCTGAATTGTATAAAAGGAAATAAATATGGCAGCCTCCTTATCCCCCTCACTTCAGTTGTCCTTTAGTGCAGCCCTCTACTAGAGATGAGACAGCCTCGCTCTGGCCTCCCCAGCTTCTCCATCTATCGGTGGCCTTCCTTGATCTTTGATTAGTAAAATGATTGATATTACCGGCCCCCACATGTAATGTCTTCTGGTTGGGGGCCAGTTCTGCTCCATCAGAAACGGACAGAGTGAGTGTAATAAGCTGTGGCTGGGAGCACACTTGTCTGTCGGTTTTCTGAACACCATGGGCTCGATTCACAAAGCGGTGCTAACCCAGTTAGAGACTTTAGGCGTGATAACCATTGCACCACCCTGGTGAAAAGCCAGTTTAGGCGTGATAAGTTTAGGTGTGATAAGTTTAGGCATGCTAAGTTTAGATAAGTGTAGATAGCGTGCAAAGTCCCGCACGCAAAGCAGCGCCATTAAACTCTA